>NC_058411.1:18289139-18501376 GCF_002201575.2 Neomonachus schauinslandi
TTTCTTTCTTTCTTTCTTTCTTTCTTTCTTTCTTTCTTTCTTTCTTTTCTTTCTGTCTTCCTTCTTTCCTTCTTTCCTTTCTTTCATTCATTCATTCTTTCTTTCTTTCTTTCTTTTTCTTTCTTTCTTTCTTTCTCTTTCTTTCTTTCCAGTTTTATTCCACTGATCTATATGTCTGTCTTTATGACTGTACCACACTATCTTATTTAGTATATATTTAAGTAAGATATGAAATTGGGAAGTGTAAATGCTGTAATTTTGCTCTTTTTTCCCCAGACTGTTTTGGCTAATTTGAGGCCTTTCATTTATATATGTACTTAAAAATCAATTTGTCAAAAAAAAAAAAAAAAAAAGAAAAGAGAAAGAAAACATGGGATTTTGAGGTTTTTCTCATTTTGATATAGTCAATGCCTTTTAATGACGCTTAGCTCACAGTAAACATTCTCAATTTAATAATTAAATAATTTAATGTACCAGTATACCAAGTTTTGATATAAGCCCAAAGGATAAGCGAAGTCTTAAAAACAAGACAATAGTTTTTAATAATAAAAAATTTACTCTTCCCAAGAATTCTTTCTTTGGTTTTATTTAATTTGCCTATTTGCTAGTATTATATGGACTTCTGTGCTCACAGAGAAAGCATGCTAGCTTCTATATATGAGATTCTCATAAGATGAGACTTACTTCAATTGCAAAAATGGCATTCAAATAACTTAAAAAATCATTTATTGGAGGTGCTTGGAGATTTCTCATGAGACAAGGAATAGAGGTACGGTGGCACCTATGCTCCTGCTTTATTCATTTCTTTGAATTTATAATTTCTTTCCTCTGCTTCTCCTGGTTCAGATGTCCTTCACTTTTATTGTCTCCCTGAAGAACAGCTTTCTCTGTTTGGGTGTGAACATGATCATTTGATTTTCATGACTTCTCAGCTCAACTGCTTAACAGAGATTAATGTAGAACAAAAATGTCCACATTCTAAATGTGCACAAAATAGAAGGGCCCAACTCTGGTTGCCTCTTCAGTCATCCTCCCCTCACCCATTTAACTGTGACCTGAGATCTTCAGGCTTACATAACATAAATATCATTGCAGTCATCAGTGATGGAGATATGTGTGACCTTGAATTGTACCCCAAAAGAAATTGCAACATCTATAGCTATGACTTTATGAAGGGAAAGGAGGTAGACAAAAATGTCTAAAAGAAAGACTATCTTAGTAATACAATTTTTCAATGATTGAAGAAGTGGATTCTTAAGCAGGGAAAAAAAATATAGGTTAAATTGGGGATCATGATTTGTTTTCCTAAATTTATGGATAAATATATAACAAGTTTAAGTTGACAGTTAAGTAATTTTAGAATTCAAATTTAAATTTGTGTACTTATTGATTATGTCCTATGTTTGATGTTAATTTCCATGAGTATCAGTTTCATTATTTATAAAGTTGTCATAGTATTAATATCAAGTGCTAGTTGATAAAGACTATGTGAGACTATGTAAATTGAATCTCTATAAGTTTATTACAAATAGCGCTATACTATAAGGGTATAATTAAAATAATTACAATGGTTTTAAAATCAGTGTTCTTTGCTCTCTCATACAGGTGGATGTTTAGATAAGCAGTGATGAATGGAGCTGGTCTGATGTTTGGAACCTCAGGATCTATGTTGCAGTTGGTACAATAAATAACCCTGTGGTTTTGGCAGGTCGTACCATCTTCCCTCAAGCTGACCTAATGCGGAAGAGTTGCTTGATTTCAATTCCTTGAAACTATCTCTGGTTTTGAGTGCATCTTATTGTCATAAACATGGGAGTTCTTGATGATGGGAATGCTAACAGCAAAGCATAGATGGTCTTACCACGACACCACCAAATATAAACTTCACTTCTTTAAAGCAGAGTGATGATATGGAAAATTTATGAGGGAAAAATCAATCTTTTTAATAGAATACATACTTTAAGTAAATGAAATCTTTCCTGCAGCACAAAGGCAGTTCTTAAGCAACTACAAACAAGAGAATCAAGCACTGACTTTTCAAATGACATCATACGTACTCGGTTCTGCTTTCACTTTAAGTGATTTTCAGTGTAAGCAAGCACAGTGTGCAGCTTATTTATCATAAAGCTAAAATCCATAAAGTTCCTTCAAATGTTTCGATAAACTTATGAAAAAGTATTTTTCAAAAGGAAAGCCAACTGGCAATTTATTTTTCTCATGGTTTGAAATATGTTTAAATCACAAATTTGATTCCACGATCCTCTTCAACTCTACAAATACTGCAGGTTCTCCCTGACACTTTGATTACCTTAGAGAAATATATTCATTTGACCAGATAAATAACTAGTGTTGGGAAGAAGTAAGTCTAATTTAAAAAAGAGTATAAATTCGGAGGCATCACCCCCTGTTCCCTATATTCAAATGAAGTTAATTTAAGGCACATGTATTCTGTCATGTTCAGAGGATATATTATAATTAGTATAATGTGCATTATACTCAGAAGCCAATTACTTTACTCTAAGGACATGCCATTGGATTTATCTAAAGTAACAGAAATGCTCAGAGTTAATTAAGTTTGTCTTATGCTAACAAGAAACTGTGTCATATTATAGAAAGATTTTAGAATACTAAAAGGTCAATCTTAACTGTAAAAATATCTGCACATAAATGTTTTATGAGGAATTGGCATAGAATAACATATGAACAAAACTGTAATCTGTGCTTAGTCCTTTAATTGGATTTTTTTAAGTTCTGTATTTTAATTAGGATAGTTTCAGCTGTAGGTAGTGGAACACCAGATGTAAGCTTTACATGTACAGGATAATTTAGTGATACATATATTGGAAGTTCAGAAGTGGCTCAAACTTGACATTTGGCTTAATCTAGTGTCCTTTGATCTTCTATGTGATTGCAAAATGAAGGCAGCAGATTCAGGCTTATCAACTGCATATTTGGTCATTCAGGGGAAGAGAGAGCTTCTTCTTTTTCTTCTGTTTTTTCATATAGGCAGGGAGATGTCTTTCCCAATATTCCATAACAAAAATTTCCTCTCTACGCTTGTTTGAATTATGTTACATTACTGTTTTGTTTTTTAATCAATCCCTGCGATCAGGTAAAAAATTCAAAAGGTGGCTACCTTAGACTTTAATTCCTGAAAAAAATATCATGATGGCATAGGGTTGGGGGATGAAGTACCTTCAAAGCATTCTAGACTCTGCAGAAGTTGGAGCCAATATCCCCCAAAGCACATTGTGTGTGTGTGTGTGTGTGTGTGTATGCAGTAGAGGGAGGAGAGCAGGTTGTATGCTCGAATAAAATGAGGAAAAGTTTAGGAAGGGGAAAAGTAGGAATTTACTGAGTAGGAGATCAACAATGTCTACCATACCCTGTAAACAAGTGTTAAGGAAATATTTCATAAGGTGAAGGCACACTCATCTCTAAGGGTTTGTTCTGTTCTGCATAACAAGAATGATAAAATTCCATCTTATAAAAAAGTCCCAAAAGGTCAAATTCTGTATCTTCTGTATGCCACTTAACCACTATATGCAAAGAAGGGTCCATTTGACTGCACCTGAACAATTTTTTTGGAAAGTCAAACCATATCTTCTTCCTATCTCATAGAACCCTATGTTGCCCTATATAGGTATAAACTACCAGCTAAATTTACTCTTCTTGCCTCACTTCCTCTCACACATATCATACTTACTCTACTCCTACATCTTTGTTCATGTCATGAAACATCTTCCATGTACCTCTCTGCCTATTCCGATTCTACTCATGTGTCAAGCTCATCTTTGTTCTGAAGACTTTCCTATCTACATTAGTGTAGGTTGACTGGTCTTTCCTGATCTCCAAAGGCAATTCTAGTCTTATGTATTACTTTCATTACTCATGCATTCAAAAATATATGCTGGCGGGGGTGCCTGGGTGGCTCAGTTGTTAAGCATCTGCCTTCGGCTCAGGTCATGATCCCAGGGTCCTGGGATCGAGCCCCGCATCGGGCTCCTTGCTCTGCGGGAGGCCTGCTTCTCTCTCTCCCACTCCCTTGCTTGTGTTCCTGCTCTCACTGTCTCTCTCTCTGTCAAAATGAATAAATAAAATCTTTAAAAAATATATATATATATATATATTTGAGTATTGAGTATATATTGAGTATATATATATATATATATATATATATATATATATATATATATGCTGGCAATGTATTAACTGGAAAGACCCTCTTCTAGGAATTCAGGATAGAAATAGAAATATTTTCAAATGGAGGTTCTGATATATGTGTGTATATGTGTGTGTTTGTATGCTTATATCCCCCACATATATTTCTCAAGTAAGTTTCAGTTTTCTTGAGTGTTTGAGCTACTTCATGGATTTGTTTCCATTCCCACAATCTACTGTCAATTTTGCCCTAAGAGAAAAGACATTAGGCAGGAAGGTAGGAAACACTAAAAATTGTGTGGCTTGATTTTCATGTTTCAATGGCACAGGCAGGCAAAAAAAGGATATTATTGAATTACTCTGGCCAAGATAGGACAGTTTCAAGCAATTCTGAAAGTTTAGTATGTATTTTAGGAAACTAGAAGCCTTTGACTTTGGGAAATGTTGACTTTTTAGCTATGTTGTAGCTGAACCTATAGAATTTCATTTGTTTGGAACTCTTCTGCCAATACCAGGGATTTGGGTCTAATTTCATGGTTTCTTGAAGTTCATTTTCTCCCTTGACCTAACATTGTAATTAACTTCTTTCTCACCCTGATACACTGATGTTACCTGTACCAGAAAGCTCTAAATGTTACATATAAATAATGACAACATGACTACCACCGAAATGTACACACACACACACACACACACATACACTCTCTCTCTCTCTCTCTCTGGTCAAACTACAGATTATCTATCAACCTGCATGGAAAGTCCTAATTCTTTAGAGTCTCAAGAGGTGAAAATTATGACCTGGTTCCTTGGTGCTGGACACATATGTTTACTAATCTTAGTGTGGACCCCATAATTAATTGAAATACCAATTCAAAGGTAACCTATGGAGTCACAAATTTTCCATATAGAAGAAACATTTCGCCTTCTTTCATCTAGTCTTGCTAACTTCATAAATTGGTTTTCCACTACTTAATTACTATCAATGAGGAAATAAACACTTCATCCTGTATACAGTCCCTAGGAGACAGATTTCCTAAATACACCAAGATTTACATTCCTGCATAACCTATTTCAAACCTATCCTTACCTTTGTCATCTACATTTTTTTTTAAGATTTTATTTATTTATTTGAGAGAGAGAATGAGAGACAGAGAGCATGAGAGGGAGAAAGGTCAGAGGGAGAAGCAGACTCCCTGGAAGCAGACTCCCTGCCAAGCAGGGAGTCTGATGTGGGACTCTATCCCGGGACTCCAGGATCATGACCTGAGCCGAAGGCAGTCGCTTAACCAACTGAGCCACCCAGGCACCCCTGTCATCTACATTTTATTCCATGCAATCCCAGATAGGTGTAAAGGAGTGAGGTTAAAGACCCCCCTTTTCCATGCTGAGTGAGATGCATAGTTTCCGCCATTTGGGCCTGAGTGATGAGTTTGCCATTAATTAATTTGATTGACCGAATAATGTGGCACAATTTCCCTCGATTTTGACAATTATAACATGGCAATTCTGGATGAGAGGAAAATTAGATTGTTTTTATCACTTTTAGTCTGTGATGGTACACTTATACATTTAGAGTTGAACCATGAAAAATTGGGATTTTGTAGGACATATGGGGAACAAAGGAAAAGTGCAGGATAAGAAGGAGTCGGAGAAGGTAATTCAGCACCTTTAGCTCAGTGATTGACTAGTATGCTAGAGATGGCCAACTCTTATTCGAACATATTTGTTTCTAAATTAATAAAATATGCCTCCTTTGTGCTAGGTGATTGAATATTATATAATCCATCAAGTATGGAAAATTAGTGGTAACACCTTGGTTGAGGCAAAGTCTTATGCCATTTTACATTGTTCATATTTCTTTGACTTGTATCACTTCAGTGTACAAGTATGCTTGAGTATGCTTTATAGTTCAATCCATGAGCTGTGAGAAACTGAAATGTCTTTTGAGGTACCTCAGTTATATAATATTTATATTCAGACTTAATACATACTCTGTGCCTTTTATTGAACAATAATTTGGAGTATTACGACTGAAACTTTTTCAGCTGAAGCTTAGAGCTGAGATATTTAGAAAAAGTGTTATCACTCTAAGGGAAATTCAAAAATTTTTAATCATTTCCGAAACATGTGGTAAGCTGGTGTTATATTGGAAATGAATTTAATCTAAACATGCTATGGTTTATGAACACTGTCAAAGCCAAACACAACATAATGAAACTTCATTTTAGTGTGCTCCCATTTAATATTTTCTAACATTTACCATTTGTTCATTAGATTTATATAGCATCTATTATCCAAATAGCTCAAAACATTGTTCAAAGAATACTAAACCAAGGCCCGTTGTATCAAACACTCCTGAAAGGATTGAGACCACAGGAGAAAAACCTTGATAAACTACGTGCACAGAAAAGAAATGTCAGACAAAGCCTATGAGACAATTTGTCCCCATAAAATGGTTTTGGGTACTATATCCCTGCACAATGATACTTCACTCTAACTGGATTATCAACTCAAAATTTAAGTAGTTCTGATCAACCCTGGGTTGTTAGATAAATTCCACTGATTTCATACGCATTTACCAAAAAAAAAAAAAATCAAATTTGTGACATTAAAAAGAAAATGTGACATTTAAAATCTGGAGTTCCTTATTATTTTTTAAAAATCTTATATTTAAAATTACTTTGTGTTTTGCAATTACAGATTACTTGTAGTAATACTTGGAATCAGTGCTTAAGCTGCAATATTGTATACTAATTGTCTTAAATTCACATGGGAAATGTTTTCATTCTTTGAGGATAGGCACGAAGCTTCCAACAGCAGCTAGGTATTCTTCCTAATGGCAATGAGAACATAGTTTTGCTGTCTTATAGTCTCTCCCCATATCAACATTCTTCTATAGATATAAGACCAGATAATTTTAGAATTGGGCGAATCTCTAGAGTCCAACTAGTGTGACTCTTTCATTTTGAAAATGAGGATATTTGAGGTCCAGAGATTTAGATAGTTTGCCTAAGCTCAATGTCTCAGTTTCTCACAGAGCTGGAGCCAGGTTGATTTCCAGCTTAATCATCTTTCCTCTTTAAAACAGCACTTTTTATAAATTGATCGGATATTTAAAAATCACATTTCCAAGCAACTGGGGGTCTGAGTATTTGTTGGGCTCACACTGAACTTTGAGTGTTTCACATTTCTGGGTCTTTCTCACTGTGATAAACGTTGCCATCCAGTGTGGGGTATAATGTGGCCAACCTTATTTGTCATACTTTGCCGATGTTGCTGTTCGGGGGCCTGGATTAGGGAGTTAACATTTCTTGTGGTTTGAGTTCTTGTCTTTGAACAGTAAATTCACCTAAGACATCTTTGAGCCCAAACGGCATAAGTCAATGCCTATCTCTCACTGATAGAGGTGTTTTTCACACCTCTGTGCTCTGCCATGGACCCTGCCAATTAACTATCCAGTCCAATCATTTTATTTTACAGCAGAGGACCAGAGATGTTAAGTGTCCTGCACAAAGTGACAGTCCTTGTCAGCAAGCACTTTTGGCTCTCTTGTGTTTGCTGTATTTTATACCTGGGCGATGATTTTGAGGTTAGATAAGAAAATGGTCTTGAAATCTGGTCTTTCCACACCATAGCTTAACTTCATGATTTGATAACTTATTGATCTTGTTCCAGTTAATTAAGCACATAAGTTTCTGTTAACACATTTATAAAACTGAGATTTTAATTGTGCTAATCTCATAGAGTGTGGTGAATATTTATTGATGGTATTTTTATTATGCTAACTTTCATGATTCTGCAGCAGTTCCATCAATTAAAACACAGACACACACCCACACACACGGAAGTCTTTAATCAATACTATTATATTGTTCTCCACTATCCTAGCCACAGGAATATTTCCAGAGAATTATTGCAAAAATTATGAGTAAAATAATTTGAGAGCGAAAATCCTAATGTTATACTAATTGACAGGTCCTGTCCAAATTCTTCAAATCCATAACCTTTAATTCTTGCTTGGATTTGTATTTTCAAGTTCTCTTCATTTAGCCACATTATAGCCTTAAGGGCAAAATTGATCCACGTAGGAAATACAGTAAGATATCTAGTGCAATTACTAGTTTGTAATGTGACATGTTCAAATTCTCTACCAATTAACAAGTGACAGAACAGAAAATGAGCAATGCTTCTCCCTGGCTGTGGGCATATTGAGCTGTTGCTTTTTCTTTCTTCTTCGTCCTTTCCTTGCTCAAACTAGCACCCACTCAGTGTCTTTGTTCAGCACTTTGAAATAGTGTGAAGCCATTTTTAAATATCCACTTAAAGGCTGGGGTGGTTAACCATAGGCATTTAAGCAAATACAAAAGTAGGGTAATTGATCTATAAATTACCAGTTTATGCCAATCAGATTAAACACCAAAGCATGGTATGCCCATGAATTTACTAATAAAATATAGGCATTTATGAGCACAGCTTGGATTTATACATACAAGTTTGAACAGAAGCAGACTGGCCATATCAAATTGTGGAAATGAACCAATGGCCTATTTATTACCTTTTTTTTGTGTTCACCATTTGACGGGACCCCTTTCCTCTTATCTCCCCCATTTAACTCTCTTATTTCCTCACTACTTTGCCATCAAATTATGGATAACTCCAATAATAGTCGTCTGTGATAGCAGTTGCAGATAGTAATCATTGATTTGTTAACTGGTTATAATTTTAGTATTAATTTTATTCAGTTTTGTATCCCCTATTCCAGTTGGAATGATGGCTAGTATCAAAGCTGCAGGAGAAATTTTGATGTTTGTTTTGTTGCTTGTTTTTTTTTTTTTTTTTTAAAAATTGCTGGGGGGAAAAATGCTAAAATTCATACAGGAATTCAGTAAAGTGGCAGGATATAAAACCAATGCACAGAAATCAGTGGCATTTATGGGCGCCTGGGTGGCTCAGTTGGTTGAGCAACTGCTTTCGGCTCAGGTCATGATCCTGGAGTCCCGGGATCGAGTCCCGCATCAGGCTCCTTGCTTGGCAGGGAGTCTGCTTCTCTCTCTGACCCTCCCCCCCTCATACTGTCTCTCTCTATCTCATTCTCTCTCAAATAAATAAATAAAATCTTTAAAAAAAAAAAAAAAGAAATCAGTGGCATTTCTATACACCAACAACAAGACAAAAGGAAGAGAAATTAAGGAGTTGATCCCATTTACAATTGCACCCCAAACCATAAGATACCTAGGAATAAATCTAACCAAAGAAGCAAAGAATCTGTACTCAGAAAACTATAAAATACTCATTAAAGAAATTGAGGAAGACAAAAAGAAATGGAAAAACGTTCCATGCTCATGGATTGCAAGAACA
The DNA here is from genome assembly GCF_002201575.2 of Neomonachus schauinslandi. Taxonomy (NCBI): domain Eukaryota; kingdom Metazoa; phylum Chordata; class Mammalia; order Carnivora; family Phocidae; genus Neomonachus; species Neomonachus schauinslandi. The sequence goes on from NC_058411.1 coordinate 18,298,659, forward strand.
AATATTGTGAAAATGTCTATGCTACCTAGAGCAATCTATACATTCAATGCAATCCCTATCAAAATACCATCCACTTTTTTCAAAGAAATGGAACAAATAATCCTAAAATTTGTACGGAACCAGAAAAGACCCCGAATAGCCAGACGAATGTTGAAAAAGAAAAGCAAAGCTGGCGGCATCACAATTCTGGACTTCAAGCTCTATTACAAAGCTATAATCATCGAGATAGTATGGTACTGGCACAAAAACAGACACATAGATCAATGGAACAGAATAGGGAGCCCAGAAATGGACCCTCAACTCTATGGTCAACTAATCTTCGACAAAGCAAGAAAGAATGTCCAGTGGAAAAAAGACAGTCTGTTCAACAAATGGTGTTGGGAAAATTGGGCAGCCACATGCAGAAGAATGAAACTGGACCATTTCCTTACACCACACACAAAAATAGACTCCAAATGGTTGAAAGACCTCAACGTGAGACAAGAGTCCATCAAAATCTTAAAGGAGAACACAGGCAGCAACCTCTTCGACCTCAGCCACAGCAACTTCTTCCTAGAAACATCACCAAAGGCAAGGGAAAAAAGGGCAAAAATGAACTATTGGGACTTCATCAAGATAAAAGGCTTTTGCACAGCAAAAGAAACAGTCAACAAAACCAAAAGACAACCGACAGAATGGGAGAAGATATTTGCAAATGACATATCAGATAAAGGGCTAGTATCCCAAATCTGAAAAGAATTTATCAAACTCAACATCCAAAGAACAAATAATCCAATCAAGAAATGGGCAGAAGACATGAACAGACACTTTTCCAAAGAAGACATCCAAATGGCCAACAGACACATGAAAAAGTGCTCAACATCGCTCGGCATCAAGGAAATCCAAATCAAAACCTCAATGAGATACCACCTCACACCAGTCAGAATGGCTAAAATTAACAAGTCAGGAAATGACAGATGTTGGCAGGGATGTAGAGAAAGGGGAACCCTCCTACACTGTTGGTGGGAATGCAAGCTGGTGCAGCCACTCTGAAAAACAGTATGGAGGTCCCTCAAAAGTTGAAAGTAGAGCTACCCTATGACCCAGCAATTGCACTACTGGGTATTTACCCCAAAGATACAAATGTAGGGATCCAAAGGGGTACATGCACCCCGACGTTTATAGCAGCAATGTCCACAATAGCCAAACTACAGAAGAGCCAAGATGTCTATCGACAGATGAATGGATAAAGAAGAGGTGGTATAGGGCGCCTGGGTGGCTCAGTTGGTTAAGCGACTGCCTTCGGCTCAGGTCATGATCCTGGAGTCCCTGGATCGAGTCCCGCATCGGGCTCCCTGCTCAGCAGGGAGCCTGCTTCTCCCTCTGACCCTCCCCCCTCTCATGTGTTCTCTCTCTCTCAAATAAATAAAAAATCTTAAAAAAAAAAAAAAAAGAAGAGGTGGTATATATATACAATGGCACATTATGCAGCCATCAAAAGGAATGAAATCTTGCCATTTGCAACGACATGGATAGAACTGGAGGGTATTATGCTGAGTGTAATAAGTCAATCAGAGAAAGACATATATCATATGATCTCACTGATATGAAGAATTCTTAATCTCAGGAAACAAACTGAGGGTTGCTGGAGCAGTGGGGGGTGGGAGGCATGGTGTGCCTGGGTAATAGACATTGGCGAAGGTATATGCTATGGTGAGCACTGTGAATTGTGTAAGACTGTTGAATCACAGACCTGTACCTCTGAAACAAATAACACATCATATGTTGAAAAAAAAGATGAAGATAGTAGGAAGGGAAAAAATGAAGGGGGGAATTGGAAGGGGAGACGAACCATGAGAGACTATGGACTCTGAAAAACAAACTGAGGGTTCTAGAGGGGAGAGGGTTGGGAGGAGGGGTTAGGCTGGTGATGGGTATTAAAGAGGGCACATATTGAATGGAGCACTGGGTGTTACGCAAACAATGAATCATGGAACACTACATCAAAAACTAATGATGTAATATATGGTGATTAACATAACATAATAAAATTAAAAAAAAAATTGCTGGGGAGAAGAGCAATTGTCAATTAGCCACCAAGTTCTGGAAGAAGATTTTGGAAGTGCTCCAACCTCTTCTCCTCCACCTCCCCAAATCCCTTTATTGGAACAATGAAACTGAAAATCTACTGATCACTCTCTTTAGGGGCAGGAACAAGGAACATTGTAATTATGCAGGTGAAGTATAGGAGCTGGAAAATTACTAACACTATTTGCAAAACAAATATAAAGTTAATTGCCATAAATGCCAGCTACATATAACTAATCTGTAGTTATTATGTGGATGGATAATTTTGAAATTTAAAACATTACTTTTAAATGTGTGTGTGTATGTATGTGCTCATGGGGAGAGAAAGAGAGAGTGAGAGAAGAGAGGGAGAGTTTGCTTATATACCATAAAACTCTGGTAACATAGACAGGGCTTTTGTATCTTTGTTAATTTTGAGTCTTGTAGAATTATTAGGAACTCACACTTAAAATATAAAAAATAGAGGAAACAGTTGTATTACTCTCCTAATAATAAGGACAGTGTGCAATGACTAAAAGTTTACTAAAGAGTGCTTGATAAAAGCTGTGATATGATAATAACAAAAGTTCAAAAATATATGTAGATTTCTTAATTTACAGTATATTATGTTAAATAGAAAAATTCTGCTTTGAATGGTGGTGTTGTGTGTGTTTTTAAATGATACATAAAGAAGAAATTTAAAATAACTTCATCCTGATGGAAAATCAACAAAAATATGCTTTGTCATATGTACCTGGAAAATGATTCACTCAGTAAATTCAGAGAGAAAATAGCTGTCTGAATTCTAATATCTATAATGGATTTCTCAATGTGTTTCTTTCCCTAGAAACTTAACATTATATTCATCTATGTTAAATAAGCCTCTTAACATAAACGTTTAAAAACTTTGTAAAAGAATAATTCACAGTATTTGCCATAAACACAATACTTTCATTTTACTATTAAATACTAGACATGTTATGACAGACTATAATATGCAATTAATTCAGAGGTTAAGAAGATTTTAAGGATTCGAACTTTACAACTTCAATTATTATTTTTTTGTGTGTGTACTCTGATCTTTTGTAAATTTCCAGATCCTCTAAGGTTTTGGCAAATAATGACTATATTTATGAACTACCTTCTTTACTGTGAAACTTCTAGGGGAGTGGCACCTAATACCAGCTCAAACCCTACACATGATTCCCTCCAATGCCAGTCACATTACCAAAGAGGCAACTCAGTTCTTCATTTTTATGCTAGCATAAATTCTCCATATTGCTGACTCAAACGCAGTCCCACAGTGTCCCTTGACATCGATTTCTACCTGCACACTTCAGATGGATACAAAGCTTGTCTTGGTGATGGTGCCGTATAAAACTAAAAGAAGAACCTATACTTCCAGATTGGCTGCTATTCTCCGAATGTATTGTCCACATCTTTGGAGGCCTGCAGGATCTTCGTCAATTTCTGAAGTAATAGCATTTTTATGATTACACTCTGAATCATTTTAAAGGAGCATATGCTTTTGATTGCTTCTTCATCAAAACAGTCCGGGTAGACAATTTTTAGATGTATAATTCCTTCTATTAAACCGCAAGCCATGAACCCACAGTGATGGCCTTCTCTGAGTACACCAATTCAAGGAGTTTTATGTACCGTGTGGGATACTTAATATCACATTTACTTCAAAATCCCGTTGTTCTATGATGGGGTCTGTGCAAAACACAGAAACCCAAAAGAATTAGATTTTTTGCAAATGCCATCTTGTCCTGCAGCATCTCAAGGTTGTTCAGTTAGAGTCATCCATCTGTAGGACAAGCCATTAGCCCATCAGCATAATTTCAGTTTCAATTGCCCTGGGGGTGATCATCTTAATATTCCTTTTTGGGGCTGGCATTCCAAAGAAAGCTAATCTGTTCTCACTTTCTTAGTATCTACCACTCATCAGTGTTTAAAATGTTTTCTATAGAGAATGGCCAGCTATGAGAACAAATCAGTTTTGTTTATGTCTTAGAAAGGAAGAAAACTCATGGTTAATTATGTCAGTGTGGGATAATAAAACTATGGCTATAAAATTAAGGGTGCGAAGATGTAAGATGAAACAAAAGGATGGATTCAAGAGAAGACAGACCCACAGATGCTGCAGGCAGGATTAAGGTATCTGGTCTACAGTAAAATGGCATAGAGTGCCTGTAAATCAGAAACTGGGAAGGGTAGTTTCTCCTGGAAGACACTTACACTGCAGGGATTAAGAGATCAGAAATCAGGAAAGATCTCAAAGAACCATGAACTAAAGGGGAGTGCTGGGTGAGCAGGAAACAGCTGTATTATAGCAAACCTGGGAAACCTTGAAACTTCCCAAAGGAGGAAATTATCTCTTTCCATCAAGATGCTTCATGATGCTTAGTGCAGAATTACTTTTCAGTTGGGACTAGCCTTGAACTTGGAAGAGGAAACAAGTAAATTGTAACTTCTTACTGAGTATAAAACTAAAAGAAAATCAGTACTGAGACATGAATTAATGCCTGAAATATTTGTGGTTAAAACTTTAAGTTATATTGATGCTTTTTAACTACATTTTTACTTTTCACCATATTTATTAACTATTTAGTTATTCATTCATCCCTCCATTTAAGCTTTTACTGATTACAGAACTGACTCAAAGTTTTAGTGTGTATGTAAGGGATCTGCATTACCTTAGTAATGCACTTTTTATAACAGAGGTCATTCAGGTAACCTGAATGTTGGTCCCACTTTTCTCAGTTGTATCTTTCTCAACTTTATTTTCCTCGTGTGAAAATGAGAATAACAATATTGACGTCAGGGTTATGTGGGAATTATTTAAGATAATATATGTAAAGAGCTCAAGTACCTTTCACTTTCCAGGCACTGTGCTGTATCATGAAGACACATGAAGATCCCATTTTTGTGGTTTAAATTCAACATCTGTAGAATGTTTTCCTGTTTGATTTCCAAATCAGTGATGTTTCCCAGGGCATTGTCTTTGTTTTTTATTTCTCCTCCCCCAGGAACTAGCTCAATACACAGTGAATAGCAAGTATTCAACAGAATGAATTTGAGTTATTTTATATCCTTGTGAGGTAAATAAGGCAGCTGTATAACTTCTATTGTAGCCAAACACCAGAAGTCCAAAAATGTTACTTATAATGCCCGAGAGTCACACAGCTAGGTTATGGTGAAGGCTGGTCAGCAACTGAGTCTTTTGGTTCCTACCAGAATGGATTCTCCCCCAACTATGCCCAATCCACTACTTGTTGATTTTACAGGAAGATAACTAAGCAGAAAGACAAGATTGAGAAATCTGGGCTTTGAAAAAGATAAGCATATGATTTTTGTTTCAGTGATGAATTGTAGAGAATTCCTGAAGATAAGCATCTCCCACGAGGAGGTATATGACTGATGAACAAAAGAGCAGAAAGTATATGAACTCCAGACTTTTTTTTTTTTAAGACTTTATCTATTTATTCATGAGAGACAAAGAGAGAGAGAGACAGAGGCAGAGGGAGAAGCAGGCTCCCCGTGGAGCAGGGAGCCCGATGCGGGACTCGATCCCAGGACCCTGGGATCATGACCTGAGCCAAAGGCAGACGCTTAACTGACTGAGCCACCCAGGCGTCCCTGAACTCCAGACTCTTTTCTTTTTCTCTGTGCAATGTGCTCTAGATTTCCAGTTTACGGTTTCTTTTCCTGCTAATGGGTTAAATTAGTAATGCTTTATCTAAAGTTCAAAAGCAAAATTAGTAATTGACCATTGGGTCCTACCTGCTAAATACAACCTTGTATATTTTTAGGCATCTAATATTTAGGCTGTACATACTATCTTGCTATATTACTTTAAAATTACTTATCCCTTGAAAACAAAATGCAGGCTGGTCTGTCCATATTCCCTGTATCACATACTATTTGGAAAATGGTTTGGGGATTAAAAGGGTTGCAAATTATTTTAAATTGAATTATACTTTTATTTTGCTGGTGCAGAATAAAACCACAAAGAATAGTGATTATCTTTTCCCTTCTCTATTTTTTTTTTCATTAAAATGCAGACATACAATTTGAACTAAGAAATTGGAGACACGTTAGAGTTCATTGGTTCAACCTCTCACTCCATGCAGAAATGACCAGTGTAATAGTTTTGATAGGTATCCACCCAGCTTTGGCTTCAGCTCTTAAAATGAGTGTCTCCTCAGCAGCTGATGCCATTTGAAGAGGTCTGAATGGACTCTTCTTCAGCACATTAAAAGTAAATTCAATTTACCACCATTTCTAGATGATGGGTGTAGTTCTGCAAAGAATGACATGGAATGTCTAATTCCTCTTTTTCCATGTGACTTTCTGATATTTGGAGAAAATTGTTGTGTCTCATCAACAGTCTTTTACAATGAAGTTGTTCAAATTCTTTCGACTATCTCTCCTGTGAAATGCTTTTCAGACATGTTTATATCCTAGTCTCTCTAGCCAAGTATTAAATTCTTAAAATATATCATCTCAAACTGACCACAATATTTCAGATGTTCTTTAATCATGTCCAGAATACCATACCAAGTTGTCTTTTTATTTCAGGAAACATTTTTTTTTTTCAAATTAATTTAGCCAAATATGTTCACCTCTTTTGACAGCTGTACCATATTGCTTCCTCTTTTTGATCACATAACAAATACAAGTTGTGGGTAGAGAATTAGTTGCCCTCATTCTCTAATGGGGGATTATATATATATATAACTTTGCATTTCTTTTTCTTTTATTTGGGCTGGTTTTTCCAGGAACTTGAGACCCATGCACATGTGTGTGTCATTTCAGGACCCGTGCTCTACTACTGTCTGAGTTCTAGTCCTGGTTCTGACACTGATTAGCTATGTATTTGTGGGTAAGGCAATCAGGATCACTAAATTTATTCATCTGCAAAACAGGAATAACAATAGCAGCTACTGATAAATTAGATGAAGTTTGTAAACCATTTATATCAATGCTTCACACATGAAAATTCTGAAAAAAAAAAAAAAAAAAAACTTTGCTGTTATCATTGTCATTATTAGAGTTACTAGCTGTCCCATGGGGTGCCTGGATGGCTCAGTCAGTTAAGCAGCCAGTTCGATTTTGGCTCAGGTCATGATCTCAGGGTCATGAGATTGAGCCCTATGTCAGCCCCACATGGAGCCCAGCACCATCTGGCTTCTTGCTCAGTGTGGAGTCTGCTTGAGATTCTCTTTCTCTCTCTCTCTCTCCCTCTGCCCTTCCCCCTGCTCATGTACTCTCTCTCTCTAAAATAAATAAATAAATATTTAAAAAAATAAAAAAAGTTACTAGCTGCCCCAGCAAGTGTGGTACTGCATGCAAATATATAGCTGTTAAGCATTTATTAAGCTGTAATAAGAACAATACATAAAGAACAACTAAACACAGATTAGAGTCTGCATCTAGTATTATTACTAATCTTGTAGGGCTCTTTCCCACTTGAAAGCTCACTGCTTTGACATTCAGGCAAACTCCCTTACTACAATTGATGTTGACTGCTGCTGACCATAATATTCTTTTGGAATTGTTTACATAAAATATATTTTTTGAATGTATATCAAGTTCCTAAATTTTAGCTTTAGAAATCAGTTTCTCCTAAGTTAGAACATCAGAAATACATTGACTTTGTTCCCAGTTTTATTATACTGCTCTCATTATTTCTTATTTTATAAAGGTCACGATCACATTTTTAAAAATTTCATGTATTCATTCAACACACATTTTTGAATTCCTACTGTGATAACGTAAGTTTCTCTAGTCTCGATGAGTTAATGGTCCATGGGACAAACTAAACATGATCTTGCATTTTAATGTTCAATTTGTGTACAAATTTTAATAAAAGCATGAACAAGAAGATAATGACTTACTTCAGTAAGATTTTTCAGTTCCTTGATATCTAATTTTCATTAGAAATACTGAGGTGTTTCCTATAAATCTCTGGACCTGTTATGAATTCAGCTCTTTTATAGCACCATGTTTTCTCTTAGCCTCCCTAGGAAACTCTTTTTTTATTAATAAAGAAATTAGAAGCAAAATAATTTTCAAAAGTTTTAAGCTTCCCTTGGCATCTCTTAACTATATCTGCCCAAAGACTGGATCCATGGATGCTTTCTTTGAATTATAACATAGTCTATAAAGATCTACTTTACTTTTGGCATGGTTAAAATCTTTTCGGGTTTTTGTCTATAATTTTATTGGGAAATATATGTAATTTTACATGTGCTATTTCAAATAAGAATATAAAAAAATCCATGTGTATATCAAAACTTAAGACATAGAACATTCCAGAAGCTTTCAAGCCCTCAGTGTGTCCCTCTTTAATCACATTATGCTTTCCACTCAATTGTAACCATCCTGGCTTGTGCATTAATAAGTCTCTTGCTTTCCTTTATAATTTCACTTCATATGTGAAAATCTCTAAATAATATGCATATATGTACAAATATATTGGGTATACTCTGCAGTTTCTTGTAATTTTGACTCACTATAGTTTATACTTTTTGAAATGGATTTTGTCCAATATTTTATTTTTGAAATTAATTAATGTTCAATTTCAATATTGAAAATTCACTTTAAATTTTGAAATTCCATCCTATTTTTTTAAAAGATTTTATTTTATAGATGTATTACACATATTATAAATGTATAGATGTATTACATCTATACATTTATAGATGTATTTTATAGATGTATTTTATAGATGTATTATACATGTATCTATACATGTAATGTATAGATACATTACACGTATTTATTTTATAGATGTATAGATGTATAAAATAAAAAGATTTTATTATAGATGTATAGATGATATTTTTATGTCTCCCTGGAGCATACAGATGAGACTATCTTTAATGATACATACCTAGGGAATGAATTGCTGGAGCTTAGTATTTGCATCCCTACATTACTAGTTAATGCCATATTATTCTCCCTAGTAGTTGAATCAGTGTTATATTCCCATCAGCAGTATGTGATACCTTGCTTAGCTTCATAGCCTCATCAACACTTAGTATTCCTGGATTCTATAATATTTGCAAATTTCATGAACATGAATTTACATTTGTGACATTATCTCAATGGGTGCCCCCTATGGTAAGATTACAGAAACTTCTAAGTAAGCCAATCATCATTATCAACAAAAGAACTACCTATCTTTTATATAGATAGACAAGAGACACTCTGGGGCTCGACAACAGGCTTGAAATTTGGCAAAGGAATAGCATTAAAAATAACTAGGAGGCAAGAAGGAGCATGGGGCAGCTCAGGAGCTGGAAGAATTTCAGAAGGCTGAGGAGGAAGGGCATCAGGGGCCAAGATTAGAGAGCACTGGGTGGGGTTTAAAACAACTTCATAACCATGTAAGGAATTTGAACTTTATTCAATAAATAAGTCTCATGAACAAAGAAGCCTTATAGTGTTGTCAATGAGAGAGTCCATGAAAACACTTGACTGTAGAAAGATTACTCAGGTCACAGCCCGGAAGTGGAGGGGCTGAAGGCAGAGCGAACCCTAGGGACCAAGAAAGAAGTGGCCCCAGTGAAGGTCCAGTGTGGGAACCAGGAGAAACGGTCAGGCTGGAGAGCTGATCTGGAGATGAGCTGGTGAATAAGAAGGAGGAAGAAATCAAGGATGATAGGTTTTTATATCTTTGACAGGGGGCTATGCAATCTCAGGCCTGTTGAAATTTGCCAGGTGGACAGTGGAGGAGGTGAGTCTCCTGCTAAGGAAGGAGATACAGATTTAGAAGTTACTGGTACAAACCATCCAGAAGCACTGGTTTTACCATATTTTAGATAATAATGCATAGTTTCCAATGGGGGAAATACCTTACTTACTTTGGGATCTTCAGAAATTTAAGGTATCAAAAATAATAACAGTAACAATATACTTTAAAACATGCATACACACCCCTGCCTGCAAACTTATGAACTTCTTATGTTGAAGAACCATTCTTATGTTCACTAGTATTGTCCAAAACTAAATCTGTGAAGGAAGATATGAAGAAGTAGCTGTCTGAGCCCCAGCCTTTCAGGGAACAAAGGTTCTTTTATATTTTAGAATTCTACCATCTCTACTCTGGCCATTCTATAAAATGGTCTTTCAGAATAAGAACAGTGACATTAACTTGTGAAGGTAGGATTTATCAAGAACTAACTTCACGCATGTGACAACATTTTCTTGTTGCTAATATTTTCCAATTGTTGGTGTATGGGTAGAGGACTCCTTAGCGGGGACACTTCCTGTGGAATGTGAAGCCTGTAGATCAGAATTTCTTAATAGCAGTACTATGGACATCTTGGACCAGTGAATTACTTCTTGTGGTGCTGTCATGTGCAATGTAGGATGCTGGGTGGCATCTGTGACCTCTACATACTACACACCAGTGACACACCCACTTTGAGTCATGACAATCAAAAGTGTCTGCAAACATTGCCAAAGATCTCTGGTGGAGTAGATTTTGGTCACCCACAGTTGCTTTTAGAACCACATCTGTGGATATGTGAGAAAGAAAAAGTTAAGGTAATGTTTCAAGAAATACCAGTTACCTACGGCAATGAAGAGCATCCTTTTTATATCTTACTCCGTTTTACAAATTCTCACTCCCTAGCCAAAAAGCAGGTTAACAAGAAGAGATTTGTTAGTGTTTTTGCTGCAAGTTGTTCTTTCAACAAGTGGGAGTTTCTCCACTAAGAAATGCCCGTTATAGCAGCAGCTCATGGAATTATGTACCCTGAGGGAATGTGTTACAATGGAAATGAGTTGGTCTCATCCATGTGGTGGGATCACATGAAGGATGAAGCCACCTCGGTAACATGACTGGCAGCCATTTACCTTATTCTTGAGCATTAACAGGGATGTTCCTGGTTAGGATGGGGAGGAAATTGATTGTCAACTGTTGCTTTTAACAGTAGGTATTGTCATAGGGGACTACATGTTTTTGCTAGACTAGAGTTATTACTGTTGTGTTTGTTCTTCATTTACTCAGTTTAGTGTTCTCTAGCATTTTGTAAATTCCTGCTTCCCAGATATATCTAGAAAGCCTTCTGATGGTACCTATATTGCTGATCAGCTAGCAAAGGTGTGCCGAGCTCTTCTTTTTCACCTTTTTTACCTGGAAGGGTGTATGTGATTGTGTTGGGGGGTTGAGCATGTCTGTTTTCCACATAGGATTAAAAGCATGATTTTGACATTTGCAGAAAACTAAATCAGTGTTATAAATTAAATTTGCTGACACACAGTCAGGCATGAGGTGGGACTTCCAAATGTTGATTTCTCCTTGTACTCCTTTTAAACAGGGATAGACATTTGTTTAAACCTGAGCAACTAGAATCTAGTACCAAAAGAATAAAGTTTTATTTGAATGATTATGTGCAATGGGATTGTGACAGATGTTGAACACATAAAAATGAATAACAGGAATATGATTTTCCAGACAACTGTGCACAAAAGGCTGTAACAGATTATTTTAAACTTTTAATCTTTGAATAAACCTCTTCAATATATTACAATTTCTTGCCCATAGATTGGAAAATTCAACCTGTCATTAAAGATACTGCTCTCCTTTACTTTTTTCTCATTCCCAACTCCTGGAAGAAAAACTCATGAGCAAATGAACATAAAGTGCACCCAGCAACAGTTTCACATTTAGGAAAAATGTTCAGCACACCGTTACCTATTATTTTTGTTGACATTGTACAAATAAAAGAGTTAACAATATTTTCTAAGTTTTGAACTGGTATTTTTTTTTTAAAGATTTTATTTATTTATTTGAGACAGAGAGAATGAGAGAGAGAGAGAGCACATGAGAGGGGGGAGGGTCAGAGGGAGAAGCAGGCTCCCTGCCGAGCAGGGAGCCTGATGTGGGACTCGATCCCGGGACTCCAGGACCATGACCTGAGCCGAAAGCAGTCGCTTAACCAACTGAGCCACCCAGGCGCCCCTGAACTGGTATTTTTTAACATTTAAACTTTATTAAATATTTGATACATTTGGAATGTGTACTACATATATATAAGTGATGAAGCATAATAATAAAGTGAACAACTATGAGCCCACCAACCCTTTTAAGAAATAGAACATCACCAATGCCATTGCATCTAAATAGTGCTTCTTTTTTGTCCCACTCCCTTTCCTTCTCCAACAGGTAACCGTTACCCTGAATACAGGGTTTATCTAATTTGGTTTTCAAATTTCATTCAATGAAGTGGCAAGAGAGGGTTTCAGATAATCTCCAAAGCCAGTCTGAATTATTCTTGAATATTTTCTACACTCGATCTTAGCCAAAAGGCCGAGAAGCAATTCTTCTTGAATATTTTCTAAGATCCTTCTTGTTTTAGACTCATTCCGTCCTTTTAGCCGCATCTTCCATTTGTAGCCCTAATCCACTCTTCAGATTTGATGTTTTGAAGTGGATTAAATAGGTGCCCCTGGGTGGCACAGTTGGTTAAGCCATCAGACTCTTGGTTTCACTCAGGTCATGATCGCAGGGTCTTGAGATTGAGCCCCGTATTGGGCTCTGTCCTGGATGTGGGGCCTGCTTAAGATTCTCTCTCCTTCACCCTCTGTGCCTCCCCCTTCCTCTCAAAAAATAAAAATAAAAATAAATAAATAAAATGATAAGTCTAAGTTTTTGCATGTATGGCTTCCAGAATCCATCTTATTGCCTATTCCTTATTTGTTGACTCAATATTACATGATTCACCATCAACATTCACCCTCAATTTTCATTTCATTTGGTAAAATGTATATGTGCATGTGTATATACATACATATATATATACACATATATGTGCATTTATATATAACATACATTATATATAAGATGTATAAAATGCATTATTAAATGGCCTATAGTGCCAACCCACCTCAAATTAACCTATAATCCATCCAAAGACTATGAGTTTACTATCCAAAAGCAGTTTCTGGAAAATTAGCTTAGCCCTACTCCACTACATCTAATTATTAAAAGCCTTACAATATAGAAATTCTGGATCAGCCCTTTCAGAGATGTTTCTGCAGAGCATGTGTGAAAGCTACTAACCAAAAGGGTAAATACATGAGGATAGAGGCAATTTTACTAAGAATAACTGTAATTAAATAGAGTGTATTTTCTCAATTTTGACAAAAATAAACTCATTCTAAGTGATGTGATTAGAATTAACTCCCACCAGGTCCCCTGTCCTAGTTTCTGCAGATTTCCCCTTTAAAACTTAGAGTGCTTTTCCACTCCTCACTAACCATAGTAGATGATAAAGTTTTAATCTGTTCACATGGGTGATTGTGCTGTGATGATTCTCATGTCAGGAACTTTTCCAGCCTACTCTTTCTTTTCCTCAATTTTATGATATTACTCCTTATTAAACTTCATACTTTTATAATTTCAACCTCCTAAGATACTTGTACTTTCCCAATTATTCCCCTTACGTACATGTTTGCCCATGATCTATTTTTTCCATTCTCTTAGTCTTTTTCTGTTTGAAACTCTAAGCCATTCAGTTCCTTTTAATCCCCTAGAATGAATAATTTACAACAGATGTGGGCTGCATAGGAGTAACTCAAAAAAAATAGAGGGGACTGGTCCAGTATGTGATGCCCTTCCTTACCAATGATCTTACCTATGGAACACATTGGCCAATTGCTATCATGTCATCCTCCCCCACTAAAAAAATTGCTTTGCTATCTTTCAATATTTAATCATATTTTTCCTCTATTTTATTTTTTTGTTTTGTTTACCGGCTAAATTTTTATTGTTTTTCAAACACTGACAGTCTCCATAATAAATGACATCTAGTTAGTTTAGTTTCATTTGTATACCTGCTTTACCTCTGCTTATTTCTGAAATTTGTATCTAAGAGGTTCAGAACATTTTGAGTTAATTTAATTGCATGTTTCAATAATTAATTCATTACCTATAGCAGCTTTCCAACGTTTATAAGTTGATATCATCTGGTCATGGTTATAACCCAACCCTGCTGTTAATCCATTCCTTAATGATGGCAGTGCTATTGCCTATCATTCATGAAGAAATGCAGAAACTTCAAGAGGGTGTTTTCATAGACGTACGCTTAGCCAGAGTTTGCAAATATACTTACAGATCTTAATTAAATAAATGATGTCATATCAGTAAATGGCTTGTTTCTAAAATGGAAACTTTGATATCTTATTATTGGAAATTGAAAAAAAAAGATGTCTCATTGTTCTTCAAACTTCGAGGAAGTGCTTGCTCATGCACTATGTTTTATTACCGTAGTTTGCCACCCTCACTTACTTCCATCATTGAAAAAACGCTTTAAAAAAATGCTGACGTTTGGACGCAACGTCTTAATACTCTGTTTTAATTTAGGTGAGCTGAGGCCCAGACTTCAGTGTTTTAAAAGCTTCTCCAATGATTCAAAAGTGCAGCCAGGGTTAGGAAAATGGCTCTATTGTAATACCTATTTAAGTACATATGCATGCTAATCTAGCAAATAGTTTTAAGACTATACTGCCAATAGGGGCGCCTGGGTGGCTCAGTTGGTTGGGCGACTGCCTTCGGCTCAGGTCATGATCCTGGAGTCCCTGGATCGAGTCCCGCATCGGGCTCCCTGCTCGGCGGGGGGTCTGCTTCTCCCTCTGACCCTCTTCCCTCTCAGGCTCTCTGTCTCTCATTCTCTCTCTCTCAAATAAATAAATAAAATCTTTAAAAAAAAAAAAAAAAAAAAAAAAAAAAAAAAAGACTATACTGCCAATAGATAATCTAGCCCAAGGAGATAGTATTGCCTTGTGGTTCAGGTTATAGACCTTAAAAGTCAGAGAGCATGCTTTTAGAATTCTGAATGTGTTGGATCTGCAACTTAAAATTTTATCTTCAGTATCAAGCTCCTTAAAGATACCTCAGTTTTCTCCTATTTAATACTGGCCTCAAAAATTATCAAAAGGCTTAAATGAAATAAAGTACACAAAAAATATAAGTTATTTGGTAAAATTCTTGACATACAATAGACTTTCAATGATTGATAATTATTTCTTTTAGATTACCAAAAAGAGGAAAAACTCACTTAGATAAATGTTTGACTATAATAAAATGACTTCCAATATATATTCTAATATATATGTGTGTATATATACACCATATTTTATATATATATATATATATATATACATATTCTAGTACATATATGTAGATATACTATATCCAAATCGGAGAAATAAAAACAATATAAATTATACTCAAAGTAATCTAGCAAAATATTCCAAAATTAAATGGACATGTATTAAACATTTACCATGCCAGGTATTATGCTATTTTTATAACAAATACTGTAAGGTATAAAGCATAAATTCAGTGATTTAATTTAAAATAAGATGGCAAGCAGTGAAACAAAGAGTGGTTTCTAACTGCAATATTCTCTTTTGAATGAACTGAACTGACATTCAGCAGAGGTGGTTTCCTTATTCTCTACGTACTATATAATTCCAGGGGCACTTGGCTACTAAAACAACAGAGAACAAAATACAGATAGTAGAGAAAAATAACCCCATGGAGAGATATAAATATGCTCACAAAATTTCTCAAAATTGATTTTTTTTTTCCACAGGGGCAATGCCTAAAGCTGAGAAGAAAAATTAATTACTAGGAAGCCCACTCAATCCAAACTCTAGACAGTCTTACACATAGAGATAACCAAGAGTAAATGTCTACACTGGGAGAGAAAGAATGAGTAAATTACAATTTGTCATGGAAGCAGTAGACCATAGTGGTTAAGAGTATGACTTTGCCATTTTCTGGCTGTGTAGACTTGGGCATATTACCTAACATCTTTGCCTCATTTTCCATATCTATAAAATGGGAACCTGCATGTATTTTCTTTTAAAGATTTTATTTATTTATTTGAGAGAGAGAGCAGGAGTGGGGCAGGGGGAGGAAGGGGCAGAGGGAGAGGGAGAAGCAGACTCCCCACTGAGTAGGGAGCCTAACTTAGGGCTCGATCCTAGGACCAGGAGATCATGACCTGAGCCGAAGTCAGAGGCTTAACCAACAGAGCCACCCAGGTGTCCCTGCATGTATTTTTTGAGACTCAAAAGCAATTATTTAGTTCTGTGCTTGAAAATCATATATATCATCCTATTAATAAGTGCTGTGTGAGTGTGATACATATTGTGACCATCACATCTAATAGCATTGAATATTATGAGAGTGCTTCATTTTTTATGATCATAAAAAAGATTGTTCTATTATTGAGTAATATGAAAAATAGTATATAGGGCTTATGATTTTTGCCATGTGAATATCATGCTTAAAGGAAAATTCCAAAAATTGAAAATAATTACGATTAAATTGATACAGCTGCAGTAGAAAACAGGATGAGGTTTCCTCAAAAAACTAAAAATAAACTACAGTATGATCCAGTCATTTCACTCCTGGGTATTTACCCAAAGAAAATGAAAACACTAATTCAAAAAGATATGTGCACCACTATGCTTACTGTGGCATCATTTAAAATAGCCAAGATTTGCGAGCCACCCAAGTGTGTACATGGATAGATAAATGGATAAAGGAGATGTGGGGTGTGTGTGTGTGTGTATGTGTGTGTGTACACAGTCATAAAAAAAAAAAAAGATTTTGCCATTTGTAACAACATGGATGGACCTAGAGGATATTATGCTAAGTGAAATTAGTCATACAGGGAAAGACAAATACCCTATGATTTCACTTATATGTGGAATCTAAAAAACAAAACAAGCAAACAAAAACGCAGAAACACACTCATCAATACAGAGAACAAACTGATGATTGCCAGAGGAGAGGGACATGGAGTGATGGGCAAAATAGGTCAAGGAGATTAAGGAGTATAGACTTCCAGTTATAAAATACATAAATCACAGGATTGAAAAGTTCAGCATAGGAAATACCAGCCGATAATATCGTAATGACATTTGATGGTGACAGATAGTGACTATACTTATCTTGGTGAGCTCTGAGTAATATATAGAATTATTGACTCACTATGTTGTTACTCCTGAACCTAATTACATATTGCATATCAACTATACTTCAATCATTAAAAAAGTAGTATTTTTTTTTTACAAATTTGTGATTTCATCCCAGATAATACTGTCAATTACTAACAGCATGATGACTGTTTTTGCTGTATTAAAGTATGCCATCCTTTTTTGATTGCTATATTATTAAAGGATATAAGTGAAATTTTAAAAATAATAACAAAAATAAAATAAAAATCAACTATGTTAACATAGGCAATGTGTAGGAAATGAAAAGTCAATGATTTTATTTTCATCTTACACTTATCTTTATTCTTTTAAAAGATTTTATTTGACAAAGAGAGAGAGAGAGTACAAGCAGGGGGAGCAGCAGACAGAGGGAGAGGGAAAAGCAGTCCTCCCCGCTGAACAGGGAGCCTGATGCTGGGCTGGCTCCTAGGACCCCGAGATCACGACCTGAGACGAAGGTAGACACCCAACCAACTGAACCACCCAGGTGCCCCTACACTTATCTTTATATTCTAATTTTCTATAACAGTTTTAGACTCATTTTATAAGTAAAATAATATATGTGTCTGTGTGTGTGTGCTTCTCATTCTCTGTTGAAAGAATTGGTGTAACAAAGATAGTATTTCTTCCTCAGATGTTTGGCAGAATTCACAAGTGAAGCCAATTAAGTAAAATTTTCTCATGAGATGGTTTCTAATTACAAATTCAATTTCTTCAACAGCTATGCCACTATTGAGATTTCTGATTTCGTTTTGTGTCAGTTTTATAACATGTATTTTTCAAGGAATCTGTTCATTTTGCCTAAGGTTTATATAATGTGTTCATAATATCTTCTTATTATCTTATTAATGTCTCTAAGATTTGTAGTAATATCTACTACAGATATATTTTTTTCCCTTTTTCTTCAGTGCTGTAACGGTTTATCAATTTTATTGCCTTTTCAATGGACCCACTTTGGGGTTTGTTGATTGTTCTCTGTTTAATCTCTAATTTCAATTTTATTGATTTATGGTTTTATCTTTATTACTTGCATCTTTATTTTTTTTAAAGATTTTATTTATTTCTTTGAGAGAGAGAATGAGACAGAGAGAGCATGAGAGGGGGGAGGTTCAGAGGGAGAAGCAGACTCCCTGCCGAGCAGGGAGCCCGATGCGGGACTTGATCCCGGGACTCCAGGATCATGACCTGAGCCGAAGGCAGTCGCTTAACCAACTGAGCACCCAGGCGCCCCTATTACTTGCATCTTTATGTTTACTTATTTTTAGTTTGCTCTTTTTTCTAGTTTCTTGAGATAGAACCTTATCTCATTGATTTTTTAATTAAAAATTATTATGAATAATGTCGAATTTGCACTAAAGTAGAAGGAGTACCATAATGAATCCCCCTTAACTATTTTCCACCTTCAATAATTATCAATATATTACCCTAGCTGGTTCCACCTATACTACCTAACCACCATCCTTGCTAATGAATTGTTTAGAGTTCTGCTGAGGTATAATTTACATATTGATTACACGTTAGAAACGCAAAGAAGTGATTTTAGTAAATGTATAGAGGTGTGAAACCATCACCACAATCCAGGTTTAGAACATTCCCGTCACCCCAACCTACAATCCACTTGGCAATCAATCCCTACTCCCACACCCAACCCCAGGCAACCACTGAGTGTCCCTATCATTTAGCTCTTCTGGAAATTTCATGTAAATCAAATCACACAACATAGTATTTTGAATTTAACTAACTCCCTTCACTTACCTTAACGTTATTAAGATGTACCCATGTTGTTGCAAGTTCCATTGTACTGCTTAATATTCTGTTACTTGTATAAACCACATGCTGTTTATCCATTTACCTATTGATGGACATTTAAATTGTTTAAGGCTCTTGGCTATTTCATGTAAAGCTGCTCTAAATATTCACATATAAGCCTTTGTGTGGACATGTTTTGATTTTTCTTTTGTCAATATATAGGAGAGGATCTATTAAATTGCATAACAAAATTATGTTTAATTTTTCATTAAAATGCCAAACTTCCACCTTTTTATATTCCCTAGAGTAATGAATCTAGTTTCCAATTTCTCCATGCTTTTAGCCAGTATTTGTTAGAGCCTATCAATTTTATTATAGCCAATCAAAAATGTATGAAGTTATATCTCACTATAATTTTAATTTGCATTACCCCAATGACTATTGATATGGAACATATTTTCATGTGTTTATTGACAGTTTGTATATCTTTTTGATGAAATGTCTGTATACATCCATTATTAGTTTAATTGTGTTTTCCCGAAAGTTACTTTGAAGTCCTAACCCCTGGTACCTGTGAATGTGACCTTGTTTGGAAATAGGAATTTCCCCGATGCAGTCAAGTTAACATGAGGTCATACTGGAGTAGGGTAGGATCTTAATCCAACGTGACCAGTACTTTTATAAGAAAAGGAGAGACAGAGGGGGGAGCACCACGTGAAGACACAGGCACAGGAGGGAAAAACACTGTGTGATGACAGAGGCAGAGGTTAGATTGATGTAGCTACAAGCCCAGGAATGCCAAGAATGGCCAACAGACCTCAGAAGCTAGGAAAAGACAAGAAAGGATTCTACTCAGAGCTTCACAAAGAGCATGGCTCCACTTGATTTTAGGCTTATAATCTCTAAAATAGTGAGACAATAAGTTTCTGTTGTTTTAAAGCCACCTAGTTTGTGGTAGATTATTACAGCAGCCCTAGAAAACTGATAACATTTTTGCCAATTTTTAATTGGGTTGCTTATGTTCTTATTATGAGTTGTAGGAGTTCTTTGCATGGTCTGGATATGAGTGCTTTATCAGATATAAGATTTGCAAATGTTTTCTTCCAGTCTGTGTCTTTTCTTCTTATTTTTATAGAACTGTTTTAGGTTTACATCAAAATTAAAAGGAAGGCACAGAGATTTCTAGCCCCTGTCACCACATGTGCATAGCCTCTGCCATTATCAACATTCTCCACCAGAGTGGGACATTTGCTACAACTGATGAACCTATATTAACACATTTATAACACCCAAAGTTCATAATTTACCTTAGCCTTCATTCTTGGTGTTGTATACTCTATGGGTTGGGACGAATATATAGTGACATGTGTCCATCATGATAGTATCATACACCGTACTTTCACTATCTTAAATATCACTGTGCTCTGTCTATTCATCAGTCCCCCCACTTCTATCCTTTCATTCTATAATGATGTTCATCATTTGATGAAGCCCAGTTTAATATACACCAATGATCTACACATTTTATACACATTTTTTTTTTTTACTTTTATGGCTCCTGCTTTTGATGTCATATTTAAAAACTCTGTACAATCCAAGATCATAAAGATTTCTCCTATATTTTCTTCTATAAATTGTAGAGTTTTAGCTTGTAAATTTAGGTCTATGGCCAATTTTTATGTATGGAATGAGGTTAGGGAACTAAATTAATCCTTTTACATAAAGGATTTCTTCTGTTCCTGCATCACTTGTTGAAAATGGTCCTTGAATTCCTTTGACACCTTTGCTTAAAATTAGTTGACCATCAATAGAAGAGTTTATTTCTGGATATTAATTCTGTTCCATTGATCTGTATGTCTATCTCCACAGCAGTTACCTCATTGTCTTGGTTGCAGTAGCTTTATAGTAAGTTTTGAAATCAGGTAGTAGAAGTCCTTCACTTTCTACTTCCTTTTAAAATTGTTTTGCTTATTCAGGGTTCTTCTTATTTCCATGTCATTTTTATGATCAGATTTAATTTCTATTAAAAATTTGCTGGGATTTTAATAGAGATTCAATTCAGTTTGTAGAAAAATTTAGGAAGAACAGTCATTGTAACAATTTAGTCTTTCAAATCACAAACATGGAATAGTCACTCAATTTAGACCTTTAATTTCTCTCAGTAATATTTTATAATATTTATTGCATTTTTTGTGAATTTTATTCTTAAGTATTTTATTTTTTGATGCTATTATAAATAAAATTAAAAAATTATTTAAAGATTGTTTATTGTTATCATATGGAAACTATTGACTTTTTTTAAGATTTTATTTATTTATTTGAGAGAGAGAATGAGAGAGAGAGAGAGAGAGAGCATGAGGGGGGGGAGGGTCAGAAGGAGAAGCAGACTCCCTGCTGAGCAGGGAGCCCGATGCAGGGCTCGATCCTGGGACTGCAGGATCATGACCTGAGCCGAAGGCAGTCGCTTAACCAACTGAGCCACCCAGGTGCCCCACTATTGACTTTTTTATGTTGTTTTTATATATTATGACATTGATGAGCTCATTGATCAGATCTAGCAAGAATTTTGTGAATTCCTTAGAATTTTAACATTCAGGATCACATCATCTAAAAATGAAGTCAATTTTATTTTCTTCTTTCCAAACTGTACATATTTTCTTTCTTTCTTTTTTTTTTTTTTGCAAGATTTCACTGTCTAGAAAGAACCTTCAGTATGATGTTGACTAGAAGTGTCAAAAGGCAGACATTTTTGTTTTGTTCCTGATATTAGGGAAGAAACAGTCTTTCACCATTAAGTCTGATGAGCTGTTATCAAGGTGAGAAAGTTTCCTTCAATTCTTAGTTAATAGAGCACTTTTTTTTTTTAAACAGAAATGGGTGTGAGATTTTTCAAACAGTTTTTGCATATTTGTTGAAATAACTGTGATTTTTTTTGTTGTTGTTAATATGGTGTATAACATTAAGTGATTTTTAAGTTTTAAACCAATCTCCCATTCTTGGCATAAATCCATTTGGTCATGATATGTGATACTTTTTTTTTGTTTTTAGGAGTTTTTTTTTTTTTTTTTTTTGCTAAATTTAATGTGAAGATTTTGCATCTATGTTCATTATTGGCATTATTGGCATTATTGGCCTGTAGTTTGCTTTTCTTATGAAGTTTTGGTCTCACTTTGGTATTACCAAACCAATACTGATCTCCTAGAATGAGTTGTAAAATAAAGACTTCTTCCTTCTATATGTTCTGAGAGATTCTGTGAGGACTAATATTATTTCTTCTTTAAACATTTGATAGAAATGCCCAATTAAGCCATCTCAAATTAGCCTGTTCTTGGTGGGAAGAATTTTAATTGCTAATTCAATTGTATCACTTGGTATAACTCTACTCAGAGATACTCTGCTTCTCTTGTCATTTTTGGTGATTTGTATCTTTCAAAAATGATTGATTTGACTTTATTGTATCAGAAATACATGGTTTCAAAAGAACAAGTCTGGGAATTAGGACACCAGAGTCAGGTCTTCCTTTTCCTTGGATATCATTGGTAAAACACATCATAACTCAGGCCGACTAAAGCTCTCATGTATCTTAGAAGGAAGTGGCTAGCTAACCTTTGAGAGACCCAAAATGAAATGATCCTTTCATATTATGAACAAAAGAATGTCCCATTAAACAATAACACATTTAGTTGTTCTTTCTGAATGTTTTACTTTGAAAGTTCTTATTTTGTTTATCTGTGTTATTTTTCAAAGATGTTTTGTTTTTTGTTCTGTTTGTTGATGCTCTGTAATGGAGCTTTGAAAATATTTATTATAATGTGTTTCCTTGCCCTATTGTTCCTAGAGCAGGAGGACTGGAAAACTAAGGAAACTCATTTGAAAAGCAAATATAAAATTTCATAATATTTAAGATATTTGGCAAGTCTGTGATTGGAGAAAAAGCAATTTGGCAATTATGAAATTTTTCTCACCACAAATCCACAAATTTCCATTATTTGTAAAAATAAATGTCTTGGAAATTGTGGGATTATGACCAATGTCTTCTGTAAAATAAAACATTAAATTTATTTAACCTGATTTATTCTAGATTTCTTAGTATAATTAGGTAGTTGTCACTTATGAGACAAAACTAATCCTGAGGCTTTCAAATATTTTTTTAATTAAATTTTTAAAGATTTTATTTATTTATTTGACAGAAAGAGATAACGAGAGCAGGAACACAAGTAGGGGGAGTGGGAGAGGGAGAAGCAGACTCCCGCCGAGTAGCAAGCCTAATGCAGGGCTTGATCCCAGGACCCTGGGATCATGACCTGAGTTGAAGGCAGACACTTAAAGACTGAGCCATCCAGATGCCCCTCAGATATTTTTTCTAAGTGACCCATAATAAGAAATGTATTTTATATCACAACTTAGAATGCACACATACATGCTCACACACACACACACACACACACACCTCCCTTGCACACACAGTCATATATAAATGTTTCCAAAATAATACCCAGAAAATGTACAATTATACTTCACACTTGCTATTCTGTTTCATCCTATTTGGTTTCATTTTTTTTTTTTTTTTTTAAAGATTTTATTTATTTATTTGACAGAGAGAGAGAGATAGCGAGAGCAGGAACACAAGCAGCGGGAGTGGAAGAGGGAGAAGTAGGCTTCCCACCGAGCAGGGAGCCCAATGTGGGACTCGATCCCAGGACCCTGGGATCATGACCTGAGCCGAAGGCAGATGCTTAACGACTGAGCCACCCAGGCGCCCGTATTTGGTTTCATTTTTGCACGGGAGGGCGGTTATCCATTAAATTGATTTGATCACCCACTAATGGGTCACAACCACAATTTAAAAAAATATTGGTCCAATAAATGTAAATTGGCATTTAAATCATGTACCTTATAGAACTCAAAGGTAAGTCAACATTTTAGAGGTGATATGCTAAGTATCAGCTAGAAGCTGCTCAGAGCAGACTAGTGGATGGGTCCTCAGCCCTTCAATGTGCACAGAGTTTGGAGATGACACATCTGCTTGAAAAATTCTATGTGCCAACACCACCTCCATGTGCCTACCTACTTTAGCTGTACATTGTCCCTAATGCAGCTTAAAAGATAAAATGATGTATAGGCAGATCATTTTTTTCAATCAGAGAAACCTAAGGTTGAAGCTGGGCCCCATTTATTAAATGAATGATATTAGGTATATTGGTTTTCTAGGGCTACCATAACAAAATACCACATACTGGGGAGCTTAAAACAACAGAGATGTATTGTCTTATGCTTCTGGTGGCTAGAAGTCCAAAATCAAGGGCCATGCTCCTTCTGGTATCTGTGGGAATCCTCCTTCACCTCTTCTTAGCTGCTAGTGGTTTGCTGGCAATCTTTGGCTTCTCTTGGCTTGCAGCTGGGTGATTCTGATCTCTGCTTTCGTTGTCACATGGATTCTTCCTGTGTGACTGTTTTCACATAGTTGTCTTCCTATAAGGACACCAGTCATTGGGTTAACAGCCCCCCCTTCCTCCAGTATGATCTCATCTTAATTAACTATATCTATAAAGAGTCTATTTTGAAATAAGGTCACATTCTGAAGTACTGGTGGTTAGGAATTCAACATATATTTTGTGGGACAGACAGATTTCGAGCCATTACACTAGAGAACTCATTTTTCCACACTTTGTTGTGTCTCAGATTTTATCTCACCAATATCACCATGTCGTAAGTTATAACTGAAGTGTCAGGAGGCTTGAGGAGAGGACAACTGATGAAATGAAGTATACCAGATGAAAGGGAAAACAAGCAAACATTGATTGCAAGACACAAAACTGCAGAAGAAAGCTTGCATTTTAATTTGCAGTATTACACAAGACTGTTCTGGGTATCCCACTCAGAATCATCAGGCACCACTCTCCAAAGGCATGCTCTTTTGCTTTCAACTCATAACTTCGACATAGAATCTCACGTTTTCCTCTCTCCTCTTTTTGGCCAGCAAATAATTCTGAATTCCTAAAGTCATCAATTCCAGTCTAACAACTCCAGCTCAGATCGCTCTTGTTTCATTATATTTGCAAGAATGCTGAGCTTTGGATTAAAAAGGAAAAAAAAAAAAAAATCCATCAGCTGCATGGCTTTCCCCTGCTGAACTAGAGAGCGGAAAATAAATGTTTGCACCTTTAATGACCTCTATTGTCCTGACTTCACAAAATCCCCAGTGGGCAGCTAATCCTTTGGAACAATGTAGTACAGATGTTTCACATGATAAGAAGGCTAATTCCAGACCAATCAGAGCCACTCCAAATGTCAGCACACCAAAATAAAGTTAAAATATGGGGCAAACAGATGCAACCTCCACGGTCTGATCTCTTTGTTGGTGGGTCATTCTACAGTAATGGCTGATATCTCTGCTTTGTTTAAGGCAATGGCAGCTTTGTCTTTAGTAAGAATTGAGCTGCTCTGTTCTCTTGTATTTTCTGTGTTCACTACTTTCAGGAAAACCTAGAAATGGCTATAAAGGCACCTCTCTTCCACTCTTTCTCTCTCTCAATCTGTATCCCTCCCTCCTTTTCTCCTCCCTCTTATTTTTTGTCTCTTTCCTGATCTTCCTGATATTTCATAGTAAAGTTAGAGATGAAAGTAGATGAACAGAAATTTAAAATTTTATAGTAAGTCTGCTCAATTATGTGATACATTCACCATTGTAGTATATCATCTTTTCCCTAAATTTTCATTTTTAAAGAAGGCCTTGCTTACGTATTTGTTTTCATCCCCTTCCTTAAGAAAAACAATATTCAGATGCTATTGAACTTGGTGAATCTGAACACAGTTCAGCTTTACCAACAGAAATATGGCTTACCCATAACCTATCTGTTTGATTACTTGTTTGGTTATTTTCTTAAAGCTGCCTACACCCAGGAGTTGACCATTAGTTGACCAAAACATTTACAAGGTAGTTGTTCAGTTACCATGTTTGCTTGAAGAAATAATCCCGGCAGTATGTTTCTTTCAGGAGAAAGTAAAGGCTTCCTATCTCTTAGCTTATCATCTATTTATGTCCTGGCAGTTGGGAATAGAGTAGAGTAATTTAATTCCACAGGCTTGATTTTTAAAATGCTCACTTAAACAGCTCACACATTAAATGATGCTGTGGTCTTTGCACTTGAAAAGACCTTTATGCAACATGAATAATCTTTTTAAAATCTACATTTGGCTGCTGACTTGCTTGATTGCAGTGTTCTCTTAAAAACTTTAATTTCACTCTGAGAAAAAAAATATAAATGATTATTCAAGCCAAATTTACACTAACTACAAGAGAACAGCCAGAGACTCATAAGTCTGGGATCTTTAGAAAGGAAAAAAAACACTTTTTATAAATAAATAAACATTTGGGGATAAAGATGGGAAGAAAATTCAATGTTTGGCAACAATCTGTCCTATAAAAAGGACAGATAATTTAGCATTCTGCAAAGTATTTCTTAGAAGCAAAACCTATTAACTGAAATACAACATTAATAAATGGATTGTTTATTACTTTAAATGAAATCAAAGTCATGAGAATTGCATTGAGACATTTTTGCTTTTCTATTTGATCAAATCCTTTCTTCCAAAAATGTGTCTTATTTAATCTGTTCTGAAAAGAATTATCATGAATTTCTTGGACTATTTCATAATTTGGGGCTTCTAAGTGTTAAGCTAATAAGAAAACTATGCATGAAGATAACTATCAGAACATTTGTAGGCTCATCCATCATAGTGAAGAAATATTTAAATATTCTGGGAAATTCTGCTTAGAGCCATAGTGAGAGAGAAAACTTATTTAAAACAATAAGATTTTTCTGGTCACGTGCCATATTTCCTGCTCCATTGTGTTTGGCACCAGGAAACAACTTGGCATGAGCTGCTGAAAAATCCATCAGCAACTGTGTCAACTTTATCACTTCCTGAGCTCATGCTTGCAGGAAATGGATACAAAAACAGTGATTTAATAAGGGAAAATTTACCCTTTGCCATTTGAAAAATTAAAAATATATATATACATTTAACACCTACTTGCTATCTGTAGTAAATAAAGTGGAAATTTGTCTGAAGAAGAGAATAAGTATATTAATATACCTGATGAGCCTTCATCTCTTAAATGAAATAAAAAATGCAGTCCCTATTTTTTCTACTTGGTTGTTATGAGTCCTTTCTAAAAACTGAAACAAATTATGCAAATTTAATTGTGAATTAAAAAAGTAGGAAGAGAGGATGGATATACAGAATTTCAAACTCAGAAACACTGTAAAAATGCTACTTCCAGGAAAAAGTTGTTATTTTACTTCTTTTATGGAAAGGTAATAGGGGATCAGAGTAGACAACCCAATGAGAAAGAAGATTCACAGGGCAGAATGGCATAATGGCAAAACAACTCTTCACTGGGAATTTTAAAAGAGATGGAAAGATATACAATGTTTTCTTATACTACATTTGGAGGAGAAAACATAACAAATAAAAGAACAAAAAGTCCGTTAAATATTGGTGGCCCAAGACTGCTCTTTTGGCCACGGCCTATAAAACAATTCCATTCCCTCAATGCCCAGCTTGGTTACAGCTACTCACCTGATTATTTGCAATACTTGCAGCTAAGATATTAATAAATGATCATTGCTAAGTGCGTTTCCATAGAAAACAGCTTTGGCTTTTTATCAGAATTTTTTTGCCTCTTCTACCACACAAAATTTCTTCCAAAGAGCTCTTTCTTCAAATCTGACTACTTCAGCATAAATTAAACCCAAATATTCCTTGAATGAATTGGCTATCAGAATGGCCTAAATATTCAGGCAGATAGACACCTCTGTCCCTTGAAATATGTAGTTAGGTCATATTTTTATTACACTGATAACTTTAGAAACAAAGAATTCTAGATTAGGCTTAAACTCACACCTAGCAATGTTTTTGTTTGTTTGTTTGTTTGTTTTAAGATTTTATTTTTTGACAGAGAGACAGCAAGAGAGGGAACACAAGCAGGGGGAGTGGGAGAGGGAGAAGCACGCTTCCCGCTGAACAGGGAGCCCGGCATGGGGCTCGATCCCAGGATCCTGGGATCATGACCTGAGCCGAAGGCAGATGCTTAATGCCTGAGCCACCCAGGCACCCCCACACCTAGCAATGTTTTAAGAATACTTCAGGTTTCTCTCTAAAAACTCTCACAGATATTATGTTGTTAGATATTGGAATTCTTATTTCATATTTAAGAATACTGAATTCAGTGACGAAAATGACTCCTCCTTGTCACAGAACAAATAACTAACAAAATCTAGACTAAAGACCGTTATCTGTTGACTCCAACATGATTTTCAATATAAGTGTCCCCATGAATTTCAAACTGTGGCCTCCAGACTCCTAAGGGTATGGAGCTGAAAGCTCAGGTGTCAACACAGAGAACAGATAGAGTGGCCCCACTGGGATGCACCCCAAACACCCCAGCCACTATGGAACCCAAACAACTGCATTTGAATCAGTTTTACATAATAAGCTTTCTCATAAGTTTTTATTTGGAAAAGGAGGTTTGAAAACAAGTCTTGCACTCTACTTGTATTCTCCACAGATTAGTATCGTAGTTACTGAAGCACTAAATCTAACTTTGACAAATGTAAAGTATGAGCAAGACTGACTAATGAAAGATGAAACTATATGAGATTAACTTATAGAACTGTGTTATGTCCTTTGAACAGCCTATAATGGGTCTCATAGAAGTGTAATTTTTCCTCATATAACAGTTCCATTGATTCTCCTTGGCAAGTGGATCTTCCACATAACAATCCAGGACCCAACCTCCTTTTATCATATAGCTCTGATTTACGCTAAAGTGTTGAAGATATATACTTGGAGAAGAAGTGTAGAGAAGGGCCAACTGCTTCTTAACCAACCAAAAGGACAACACTTTACTCTTAAAACAAATGTCATTAAAGACATCTACTTGATGACTGTTTCTCATCATCAAATATTAAATCACTGGTGTGAACAAATGTTAAATATACTAATCCATTATGGAAGATCCTTAAGGTCAAGGATGTTTTTGTTTACCTCTGTATTCATATTCATCTTCTTATGGCAATTTTTTTCCTCCTTATGTTAATTTATCCAGTCAGTCCCTCTAGCCATCCTGTCTCATAAAAGGGGGTCAGGGGATAAGAAACTCTTGTGAGGCCACAGCCCAGAGACCCAGGCTTACTGAAAGACTGAGATTTATCATAAAATCAAAGAATGCTTTCCCTTCCTTCACATCTAAGGAGCTCTAATGTAGTAATAGTTGTTTTCAGCTGAAATACCTGCAAGATTCCAAGAAGGAGTATTTAGAGAAGTCCAAAGTCAACATAGGAGAGAAAATAGAGATACTTAGAAGAATTTGAAACCTCTGGCACTAAAGCTACAGCAAATATCAAAGACAACACAACTCCTCATCAGATAATCAGAAATCCTCCCATTAAAAGCTTATTTTTCCAAGTTCCAATTACCTGATAAACATGCTGTACTCAAAAAATAAATAACAAGGCATGCTAAAGGGAAGTAAAAATACAGCTTGAAGAGGCAAAGCAAGTACCAGAATCTGACTCAAACATGATAAAGGTTGTCAGAGTTAAGAGACCTGAACATAAAGTAACTGTGATTAGTATGTTAAATACTGTAACAGAAATGAAGAAGGTCTTTGATTGACACATGGTAGACTCAATATGGCCACGAAAGAACCAGTAAGCTTGAAGAAAGATGATAGAAACATACCAAACTGGTATGCAAAGAGGCAAAGAAAAAAAAATGGAAGGAAAAAGAACAACAACAAAAAAGAACATCAAAGAACTATGAGTGTGTGGGATGATTTTCAAAGGTGGAACATATACATTATTCAACTATCAGAAACAGAAGTTAGAAAAACATCAAAGAAATGTTTGAAGTAATGATATTGGTGAATTTTCCAAGATTAATGACACATACCACACCACAGATCAGAGACGTTCAGGCAACACCACACAAGCTACATACCAAAATGACACGTAGGCATATCATATACAAAAGGCAGAAGACCAAAGACAAAGAGAAAGTTTTGAAAGAATCTAGAGGGAAAACAGTATACCTTACTTATGGAGCAACAAGGTTGAAAATTAAAGTGAACTTTTTGTCAGAAATTATTCAAGCAATGATGGGAGGAGCAAGGTGGAGGAGGAGTAGAGGACCTAAATTGCATCCGTTCCCAGGAATTCAGCTGGATAGGGATCAAACCATTCTGAACACCTACGAACTCAACAGGAGATCGAAGAAAAGAATAGCAGCAACTCTCTGAACAGAAAAGCGACCGCATTCTGGAAGGTAGGACGTGCGGAGAAGTGAATCCGAGGTGATATTCAGGAAGATAGAAGGTGGGCGAGGGAGCCTTCGTCAGCCACTATTGGCTAGTGATAGAGCAGGGGAGCACAAAATCAAAACTTTTATTTTTATTTTTTATTTTTTTTTAAAGATTTTATTTATTTGACAGAGAGAGAGGCACAGTAAGAGAGAGAACACAGCACAGGGAGTGTGAGAAGGAGAAGCAGGCTTCCCGCGGAGCAGGGAGACCAATGTGGGGCTTGATCCCAGGACCTGGGATCATGACCTGAACTGAAGGCAGACGCTTAATGACTGAGCCACCCAGGTGCCTCTACAAAATCGGAACTTCTAGAAATCTGCTCTGCTGAGGGATGTCACTCCAGTGGCTTGGCGGGGGTGGAACCCTTGCTGGGACAGTGTGGTCTCAGGACGCTGGGGGTCACAGAGAGACCGGGGGTGCCTGAGTGCAGCAGAGCTCCCAAGTATCGGAGCAGGGAAGCCGGCTGCAAAGACAGAGCCAAGGAGTGGGTTGGAGCCAACCTCTCAGCTCGGGGTTGCCATAAACCATGGTCCAAAGCACAGTCAGGCCACTGCTCTTCGAGCAGGGAACCAATAAGTGGCAGATTGGGATAGACTCCCCTTCCTTCTCTGGGAGCTCACTGCAAGAATCTGCTGGGTTTGGAGACTCCAAAAGGGGTTGTGTGCCAGAGATAGAAACGCTTGGTCACAGGCCAGGTGAGCACGGAGTGCAGCCAGAGACTAGGGAGAGAGGAGTGATTGTTTTTCTCTGGGGGCTCACCGAGGAGCAGGGCCCTGAGTTCTTGGCTTCTCTGGGGTGGAGAGTGGGAGGCCGCCATTTACCCTCTCATCCTCCAAAGCTGTAGGGAAAGCTTGTAGGGAACAAAAGGTCCTGAGAGCAAACCTGAGCAGATTACTTGGCCCAACCCTGTCAAGGGCGGGGCAATTCCACCTCTGGCAAAGACATTTGGGAACCACGGCAACAGGCCCCTCCCCCAGAAGATCAGCAAGGACAGCCAGCCAAGACCAAGTTTACCAATCAATGAGAATGGCAGAACTCCAGCACTAGGGGAATACAGCACATAGAATTCATGGTTTTTCCCCCCTGATTCTTTAGTCTTTCAAAGTTAATTTTTTTAAATTTTCTTTTTTTTTCTTTTTCTGTATTTTTTTGAATTTTTCTTTTTCCCTTTTTCAACCAACATTTTATCAATCCCTTTTTTAAAAATCTTTTTATTTTTCATTTTTAGAGTCATATTCTATCCCTTCATAGTAATTAACCTTATTTTTTATATATATAAGTTGTTCTCGCTTTATAATTTGGGGATACAGTTTCTTCTAATAGACCAAAATATACCTTAAATCTCTCTTTTTTTTTTAAGATTTTATTTATTTGACAGAGAGAGACATAGAGAGAGAGGGAACACAAGCAGGGGGAGCGGGAGAGGGATAAGCAGGCTTCCGCCGAGCAGGGAGCCTGATGCGGGGCTCGATCCCAGGACCCTGGGATCATGACCTGAGCTGAAGGCAGACACTTAACGACTGAGCCACCCAGGTGGTGCAATAAAAAAAGGAGGCTTTAACTGCTAGGATAAATGAGGCAGGAGTGAGTGATATAGAAGACCAAATGATAGAGAATAAAGATGCTGAGAAAAAGAGAGATAAACAACTACTGGATCATGAAGGCAGAATTCAAGAGATAAGTGATACCATAAGACAAAACAACATTAGAGTAATTGGGATCCCAGAAGAAGAAAGAGAGAGAGGGGCAGATGTTATATTGGAGAAAATTATAGCAGAGAACTTCCTTAATTTGGGGAAAGAAACAGGCATCAAAATCCAAGAGGCACAGAGAACCCCCCTCAAAATCAATAAAATAGGTCAACATCCTGACACCTAATAGTAAAACTCACAGGTCTCAGAGACAAAGAGAAAATCCTGAAAGTAGCTCGGGACAAGAGGTATGTAACCTACAGTGGTAGAAACATGAGATTGGCAACAGACCTATCCACAGAGACCTGGCAGGCCAGAAAGGACTGGCATGATATATTCGGAGCACTAAATGAGAAAAAATATGTAGCCAAGAATACTATATCCAGCTAGGCTCTCATTGAAAATGGAAGGAGAGATAAAAAGCTTCCAGGACAAACAAAAACTAAAGGAATTTGCAAACACAAAACCAGTCCTATAAGAAATATTGAAAGGGGTCCTCTAAGCAAAGAGAGAGCCTAAAAGTAACATAGACCAGAAAGGACACAGACAATATACAGCAGCAGTCAAATCAGCTTACAGGCAACACAATGGCACTAAATTCATATCTTTCAATAGTTACCCTGAATGTAAATGGCTAAGTGCTGCAATCAAAAGACACAGGGTATCAGATTGGAAAAAAAAAAAAAAAAAACAAGACCCATCGATATCCTGTCAGCAATACACTCATTTTAGACCAAAAGTCACCTCCAGATTGAAAGTGAGGGGGTGGAAAACCATTTACCATGCTAATGCACAACAAAAGATAGCTGGGGTGGCAATCCTTATACCAGACAAATTAGATTTTAAATCAAAGACTATAATAAGATATGAGGAAGGACACTATATCCTACTTAAAGGGTCTATCCAACAAGAAGATCTAATAATTGTAAATATCTATGCCACTAACATGGGAGCAGCCAATCATATAAGCCAGTTAATAACAAAGAAACACATCAACAACACTACAATACAATAATAATAGGGGACTTTAACATGTCGCTCACTCAAATGGACAGATCATCTAAGCAAAAGATCAACAAGGAAATAAAGACTTTAAATGACACACTGGACCAAATGGACTTCACAGATATATACAGAACATTCCATCCCAAAGCAACAGAATTCACATTCTTCTCTAGTGCCCATGGAACATTCTCCAGAATAGATCACATCCTAGTCACAAATCAGGTCTCAACCAGTACTAAAAGATTGGGATCATTCCCTGCATATTTTTGGACCACAGTGCTTTGAAACTAGAACTCAATCACAAGAGGAAAGTCAGAAAGAACTCAAATACATGGAGGCTAAAAAGCATCCTACTAAAGAATGAATGGGTCAACCAGGAAATTTAAGAAGAATTTTAAAAATTCATGGAAACAAATGAAAATGAAAACACAATTGTTCAAAATCTTTGGGTTGCAGCAAAGACAGTCCTATGAGGAAAGTATATAGCAATACAAGCCTTTCTCAAGAAACAAGAAAATTCTCAAATATACAACCTAACCTTACGCCTAAAGGAGCTGGAGAAGGAACAGCAAATAATGCCTAAACCCAGCAGGAGAAGAGAAATGATAAAGATCAGATCAGAAATCAATGAAATAGAAATCAAAAGAAGAGTAGAACAGACCAACAAAATGAGGACCTGGTTTTTTGAAAGAATTAATAAGATTAATAAACCCCTGGCCAGACTTATCAAAAAAAAAAAAGAGAAAGGACCCAAATAAAGAAAATCATGAATGAAAGAGGAGAGATCACAACCAACACCAAAGAAATACAGACAATTATAAGAACATATTATGAGCAACTATATGCCAGCGAATTAGATAATCTGGAAGAAATGGATGCATTCCTAGAGATGTATCAACTACCAAAACTGAACCAGGAAGAAATAGAAAACCTGAACAGACCCATAACCACTAAGGAAATTGAAGTAGTAATCAAAATTCTCCCAACAAATCAGAGCCCAGGGCCAGAAGGCCTCCCAGGGGAATTCTAACAAACATTTAAAGAAGAATTAATACCTATTCTTCTGAAACTGTTCCAAAAAAATAGAAATGGAAGGAATACTTCCAAACTCATTTTATGAGGCCAGCATTACCTTGATCCCAAAACCAGACAAAGACCCCATCAAAAAGGAGAATTACAGACCAATATCCCTGATGAACATGGATGCAAAAAGTCTCACCAAAATACTAGCCAATAGGATCCTACAGTACATTAAAAGGATTATTCACCACGACCAAGTGTGATTTATCCTTGGGCTGCAAGTTTGGTTCAACATCCGCAAATCAATCAATGTGATACAATTCATTAGTTAAAAGAAAGAACAAGAACCAAATGATACTTTCAATAGATGCAGAAAAAGCATTTGACAAAGTACAGCATCCTTTCTTGATTAAAACTCTTCACAGTGTAGGGATAGAGGGTACATACTTCAATATCATAAAAGCCATCTATGAAAATCCCACAGCAAATATCATTCTCAATGGGGAAAAACTGAGAGCTCTCCCCCTAAGGTCAGGAACATGGCAGGGATGTCCACTACCATCACTGCTATTCAACATAGTACTAGAAGTCCTAGCCACAGCAATCAGACAACAAAAAGAAATAAAAGGCATCCAAATTGGCAAAGAAGAAGTCATACTCTCACTCTTTGCAGATGATATGATACTTTATGTGGAAAAGCCAAAAGACTCCACCCCAAAACTTCTAGAACTCATACAGGAATTCAGTAAAGCGGCAGGATATAAAATCAATACACAGAAATCAGTGGCATTCCTATACACCAAAAACAAGACAAGAGAAAGATAAATTAAGGGGTTGAACCCATTTACAACTGCACCAAAAACTGTAAGATACCTAGGAATAAATCTAACCAAAGAGGCAAAGAATCTGTACTCAGAAAACTATAAAATACTCATGAAAGAATTTGAGGAAGACAAAAAGAAATGGAAAAAAGTTCCATGCTCATGGATTGCAAGAACAAATATTGTGAAGATGTCAATGCTACCTAGAGCAATCTACACATTCAAAGCAATCCCTATCAAAATACCATCAACTTTTTTTCAAAGAAATGGATCAAATAATCCTAAAATTTGTACGGAACCAGAAAAGACCCCAAATAACCAGAGGAATTTTGAAAAAGGAAAGCAAAGCTGTTGGCATCACAATTCCGGACTTCAAGCTCTAATACAAAGCTGTTATCATCAAGACAGTATGGTACTGGCACAAAAACAGACACATAGATCAATGGAACAGAATAGAGAGCCCAGAAATGGACCCTCAACTCTGTGGTCAACTAATCTTTGAGAAAGCAGGAAAGAAAGTCCAATGGAAAAAAGACAGTCTCTTCAACAAATGGTGTTGGGAAAACTGGACAGCCACATGCAGAAGAATGAAACTGGACCATTTCCTTACACCACACACAAAAATGGACTCAAAATGGTTGAAAGACCTAAATGTGAGACAAGAGTCCATCTAAATCTTAAAGGAGAACACAGGCAGCAACCTCTTCGACCTCAGACACAGCAACTTCTTCCTAGAAACATTGCCAAAGGCAAGGGAAGCAAGGGCAAAATTGAACTATTGGGACTTCATCAAGATAAAAAGCTTTAGCACAGCAAAGGAAACCGTCACCAAAACCAAAAGACAACCGACAGAATGGAGAAGATATTTGCAAATGACATATCAGATAAAGGGCTAGTATCCCAAATCTGAAAAGAACTTATCAAACTCAACACCCAAAGAACAAAGAATCCAATCAAGAAATGGGCAGAAGACATGAACAGACACTTTTCCAAAGAAGACATCCAAATGGCCAACAGACACATGAAAAAGTGCTCAACATCACTCGGCATCAGGGAAATCCAAATCAAAACCTCAATGAGATACCACCTCACACCAGTCAGAATGGCTAAAATTAACAAGTCAGGAAATGATAGATGTTGGCGGGGATGCGGAGAAAGGGGAACCCTCCTACACTGTTGGTGGGAATGCAAGCTGGTGCAGCCACTCTGAAAAACAGTATGGAAGTTCCTCAAAAAGTTGAAAGTAGAGCTACCCTATGACCCAGCAATTGCACTACTGGGTTTTTACCCCAAAGATACAAATGTGTGATCTGAAAGGGTACGTGCTCCGCAATGTTTATAGCAGCCACGTCCACAATAACCAAACTATGGAAAGAGCCAAGATTTCCATCGACAGATGAATGGATAAAGAAGATGTGATATGTATATACATATATATATATATACACACTAGGGACTATTATGCTGCCACCAAAAGGAATAGAATCTTGCCATTTGCAATGACATGGATGGAATTGGAGGGTATTATGCTGAGCAAAATGTCAATCAGAGAGAGACATGTATCATATGATCTCACTGATATGAGGAATTCTTAATCTCAAAAAACAAACTGAGGGTTGCTGGAGTGGTGGGGGTGGGAGGGATGGGGTGGCTGGGTGATAGACATTGGGGAGGGTATGTGCTATGGTGAGCACTGTGAATTGTGTAAGACTGTTGAATCACAGACCTGTACTTCTGAAACTAATAATACATTATATGTTAAAAAAAAAAAAAAAGATAGTAGGAAGGGAAAAATGAAGGGGGGGAGACGAACCATGAGAAACTATGGACTCTGAGAAACAAACTGAGGGTTCTAGAGGGGAGGGGTTGGGTGGATTGGTTACCCTGGTGATGGGTATTAAAGAGAGCATGTATTGAATGGAGCACTGGGTGTTATACACAAACAATGAATCATGGAACACTACATCAAAAACTAATTATTTAATGCGGGCGCCTGGGTGGCTCAGTTGGTTAAGCGACTGCCTTCAGCTCAGGTCATGATCCCAGGGTCCTGGGATCAAGTCCCGCATCGGGCTCCCTGCTCTGCGGGGAGCCTGCTTCTCCCTCTCCCACTCCCCCTGCTTGTGTTCCCTCTCTCGCTGTGTCTCTCTCTGTCAAATAAATAAATAAAATCTTAAAAAAAAAAAAACTAATTATTTAATGTATGGTGATTAACATAACATAATAAAATAAAATTTAAAAATAAAAGAAATTATTCAAGCAAGAAGAGAACAGAATGACATATTTAAATTATTGAAAGAAAAAAAACCAATAATCTAGAATGCTATAAGCATTGGAATTATACTTCAAAAGTGAAGGAGATATAATTCTCACACAATTATCAACTAACGGGAATTCATAGCCAGCATATTTGCACTGTGAATATGTTTAATAGAGGTGATTCAGGGAGGGGCACCTGGGTGGCTCATTTGGTTAAGTGTCTGCCTTCAGCTCAGGTCATGATCCCAGTGTCCTGGGATGGAGTCCTGAATCGGGCTCCCTGTTCTGTGGGGAGTCTGCTCTCCTTCTCCCTCTGATTCTCCCCCCAACTCGTTCTCTCTCTCTCAAATGAATAAATACAAATCTTAAAGAAAGAAGTGATTCAGGGAGAAAGAAAATTACTTAGGTTAGAAGCTCAGATCTACATAAAGAAAGGAGAGTGTTAAAAAAGGAATAAATGATGACAAAATAAAATCTTTAAATTCTTATTATATTAACTAAGCATAGCCATATATTTAAAGTAATGTTAGTAACCATATATTGGATATTAAAACAGGTTGATAAGAGAAATGAATGACAGAAATGTCATAAGGGACAGGAGGGAAAAATTGGAACTACTCTAAGTTATTTTCACTACAAATGGAACAGTATGGTGTTATATGAAGATGCATTTGAATTCATTAAAAATGCATATTGCTCAGGGCGCCTGGGTGGCTCAGTCATTAAGCATCTGCCTTCGACTCAGGTCATGATCCCAGGGTTCTGGGATCAAGGCCCACATTGGGCTCCCTGCTCAGCCGGGAGCCTGCTTCTCCCTCTCCCACTCCCTCTGCTTGTGTTCCCTCTTTAGCTGTCTCTCTCTCACTGTCAGATAAATAAATAAATAAATAATATTTTAAAAAATGCATATAACAAATTCTGATGATAACCAATAATTTTTAAAATAATATAATAGATATGTTAAAAGACTGAGATAAATGCATAATAAACATCAGAAGAAAGAGAAAAAAAAAACAAATGCAATAATAGAAAATGTTTAAAAAATGGTATTAACCCAAATATATCTATAATTACTTTAAAGATGAGTTGCCTAAATATACCAACTCAAACACAGAAAATGTCAAAGGGATTAAAAGAAAACAATTGTATGTTGTTAACAAGAAGGCGTTTTTAAATATAAAGACTCTGTTGGGAGAAAAAATAAAGGGATGAAGGAAGATATGACATGCTGACTCCAATCAAAAGAATACTGGAGTAGCTAATATTAATTTTAGACAAAGTAGACCTCAGAATAAGAAAAAGTGTCAGCTTTAAAGTTAGTTCTTTGAAAAACAAGTGGTACTCTGAAAAGAGCAATAAAATTTATAAGCCTCTAGCCAAGCCAACCAAAAGAAAAAGAGAAAAGATAATACTAACAATATCAGAAATGAAAGAAGAGCCATCACTACTGATTCCTGAACATAAAGTGATAGTAAAGGAATATTTTGAACAACACAATGCCTATACACACAATGACTTAGGTAAGATGTACCAGTTCCTAGAAAGACAAAAACTACCAAAATTCACACACAAAGAAATATATAATTGAAATTACTTTGTATCTAGTAAGGGAATTGTGTCAGTTAATAGCCTCCAAAGAAAGCACCAGTCCCAAATGTTTTTACTAGTAAATTGTAGTAAATGGAACCAGAGGTAATGCTTCCTAACTCATTCTATGAGGTCAGGGTTACCCTAATACCCAAACCAGACAAAGATATTACAAGAAAACAAAATTGCAGATCAATGTATCTTATAAATCCAGATTCAAAATCCCTTAACAAAATATTAGAAAATTGAATTTGACAATGTATACAAAGTATTATACTCTATAAACAAGTGAGATATTCCAAGGACGCAAGGTTGGTTCAACATTCAAAAATCAATCAATGTAACTCACCATATCAACAGACTAAAGAAGAAAAATCTTATGATTATATCAACTGATGCAGAAAAAGCTTTTAACAGAATCCAATACCCATTAATAATAATAATTAAAAAAAATCTCAGGAAACTATGCACACAAGGGAGCTTCCTCAACTTCATAAAAGAATACTAAATCCAGTAATTACAGTATAGGCAAGTGAGTCTCTCTCTAAGACTGAGAACTAGGCAGTCTTATTTCTGTTCAGTATTATACCAGAAGTTCTAGATAGTACAATGAGACAATAAAAGAAAGTAAAGAATATATTGGTTAGAAAAGAAGAAATAAAATCGTCTTTATTCACAACAGCATGATGGTTTATGTAGAAAAATCCCAAAGGGTCACCAAAAGCCCCCTTTACCTAATACATCAATATAGCAATGTTGCAGTATAGAAGATTAATATACAAAAGCCAATTGCTTTCTTATATACCATCAATGACCAGTTGGAGTTGGGAAGTAACATCTTTAATGGTACCTAAAAAATAAATACTTATATATCTAACAAAATATGTATAAAATCTATATGTGGAAAACTATAAAACTCTAATGAAAGACATCACAGAAGATCTAAGTAATGGTTATATTCTGTGTTAATAAATTGGAAGACTCAATATTTTAGAATGTCAATTCTTCCCAGTTTGTTCTATAGTTTTAATATAAGTTCGATTGAAATCCCAGAAAGCTATTTTCTAGGCATTGACAAATTGATTCTACAAATTTATATGAGAAAGTAAAAGACTAAGAATGGCCAACAGTCTTGAAGAAGAAAACTGGAGGTCACTCACTGCCTGACTTTAAGACTACTATAGAGTGACATAATTCTGATGGTTTGGTAGTGGCCAAAGAATAGACAAATAAATCAATGCAACAGGATAGAGAGCCCAGAAATAGAGCCATATAAATACAGTCAGTTGATCTTGGATAACGAACCAAAGGCATTCAATGGAGAAATGATAGTCTTTGAGCAAGTGATTCTAAAACAATTTGATGTCTAGATTGGCGGCCGGTGGGGGGGGAAACGAGACTTAAACCTTACAATTAAAAAAAACCCTCAAAGTTGATCATAGAGCTGAATATAAATCACAAAATTTTAAACTTCTAGTAAGAAATCCTGTAAGAAAATCTATATGACCTTGTATATGGTGATGAGTTTTTAAATAAAACAGCAAAATCATAACCCATGAAAAATAATTGATGATTTGAAAGTACTTATTAAAATTTTTTAAAAATTAAAAGACAAGCCAGAGATTGGGAGAAAACATTTACAAAACAACTATCTAATAAAAGACTTGTTTCCAAAATACACAAAGAACTCTTAAAAATCAATAATAAACAACAACCAATTAATACATGGGCAAAATATCTGACAGATACTTCAACAAGGAGATAAACACATGGTACATTTAATCATAATTAAAGATGCTCAAATAATTTTTATTAACAAATTGCAAATTAAAATGAGATAATACTACATTCCTATTAGAAAGACTAAAAATTCCAAAGTCTGATAGTACTCACTCATAGCTGGAAAGGATGTGGAACAGCAGGTTCTCTCATTCATTGCTGGTAGGAATGTAAATCGTTACTTTGGAAGACAGTTTGACAGTGTCTCACAAAGCTAGACTTATTTTTACCATACAATGCAGCAATTTCTCTACTTGATATTTACCCAATATATTTGAACACTTGTGTTTACATGATAACCTGTATGTGTATGTTTATACCAGCTTCATTCATAATCCCCCCAAACTGGAAGCAACCAATATGTCTTTCAATAGGTGCATTGTGCATACACAAATTGTGGTACATCCATAAATTGTAATAGTATTCACTGATAAAAAGAAATGAGCTATTAAACCAGGAAAAGCTATTAAACTCATATTGTTGATTGAAATAAACTATTCTGAAAGGTTACATACTATATGATTTTAATTATATGGCCTCCTAGAAAAGGCAAAACTGAAAGAGGGTGAAAAGATCAGTGGCTAACAGGCATTTGTAGTGATGGAAGGTTAATTGAAAAGATAACACAGAGCAGATATTTATGATGGCGAAACTATTCTGTATAATACTGTAAAGGTGGATATGTTTCAAAACCCATAGAACTTTAAAATACAAAGAGTTATTACAAATTTGAAAATGTGTGCAAAATTTAAAAAAATTCAAGAGATCAGGGAATACCAGGATGCATTGCAAAATGTTACAAAAGAATCTAATTTATTGCAAATATATAAAACAACCTCAGCAAAGGAGGTGGGGGGAAAAGGTGTTGACCTAAGTAATTTCAGAAATGAAATGTTTCTGTAAGACTAAAGGCTAAAGAAACTGTACATGAGGACTGTACTCTAGCTCATAATTTTCCCCCATGGGGGTATGGGTTAACAGCTCAGATACTGATATACATGTGCACATGTATACTGGAGCTGAACAATTTAGTGAATGGATGGCAGATGGTAGAAGCCAGTGTCTCACTGCTGGAGTGAGAGTTTACAGGCAAGAAAGAGGAGAGGGCTAAAATGTTTCATGTGCCGATGGATTTGAGTTGAAAATATCAGTAAGGACTCAATATTGATACTTCTACTGATATTTAACTTAATAGACATAGAAATATATATAGAAGTACATAGATCTATATACATTGATGTACGCACATGTTTTTCCTTGCTTTGTCAGTTGAAAAAGCATAGAAACAAAGGTACCCCAGTAGCAATTAGCATGCCAAGCTCCCAGATCTTGATTTGTAATATTACTCTTCAAAAATGGCTTTTTTTTTCAAGGATAGGGACAGGAAGCACAAGATGAGTTTGGTATCTTGTAGTGCCTGAAAGTAAGGAAGTACTCAAACAAAACCCCATGATTTGGGATAGGAGCCCATTAAAAGAGCTCCCAATGGCAAAGCTGGAATGATCTGAGCAAGAAAATAGACAAAATAGTATCAGATTATAAAAAAAAATCCATGAGTTCATATTGATACAAGTACATGATTAAATATTTAAATGAAGGGTCAGTTAGAGACAAATCTCCTGTAGAGCGGAATTCCAAATAATTTATGTAGGTACTCTATTCTCGGGGGGAGCATAATTTTCCACTCCTTAAGTAAGAATTTCACATAGTGACTCCCTTTCCAAGCGCAATGTGGAAAAGGGAGGTGGGGAGGGAATAATTTGACAGCACAAAAACCTGGCAAAGGCTACTTCAGCCCAGTAATGAAGGTCAACATAAGTCCTGTTGATCGTATGTACCCCTGATATGAGATGAAAATGGATTTTACCTCTGTGATCTTCTTTGCCAAAACACATAATCCTGGTCTAATCATAGAAACCATCAGACAAATCTCAATGAGGAATGTTAGACAAAATAACTGGGCGGATCTCTTCAAAACTCTCGAGGGCATCAAAAACAAGGACAGTCTGAGTAATTGTCACAGCTAAGATGATGCTTAAGGGGGCAAGACGAGCAAATGCAGTGAGGTATCTGGATCATATCCTGGAAGACAAAAGAGATATTCAATAAAAACTAAGGAGATCTGAATAAAACCTGGACTTCAGTTAATAACAATGTTTCAGTATTGGTTCATTAACTGTGACATACGTACAATATTAGATGGTCATAAAAAGGGAAGCTAGGTGGGGAGTATATGAGAACTTTCTGTACTATCTTCACAATTTTTCTGTAAATCTAAACTGTTCTAAAATAAAAATGTTATTTGAAAACAGTTGGGCACTCCTGTCTTTCTCCCCATCGCCCCACACATCGATTCTATCAGCAAGCATAGTCATGTTTGTCTCCCATGGGCTCATTCCTATTTCCACACATGCATGTCTCAGTCTACATCCACCAGATATAAGAGCTTCAAGGAAGCATTGAAGGGTTGACAGTCTATGTGTGATATTCCTGCCCAAGGATGGGAGGGTGAGGAAATAACAAAGCATGTAAATGATTCCAGGAAACAAATCATGTAAATAGTGCATTATGTTGTGTTACAATATTGGCCACTAAGAGTCAGAGCAATTGTTTGCAGCAGTGAAACCATATCTAACTTCAGATGATGAAAGGGAGGAAAGGGGTTCTTGAGGGGCTCAGCCGGTTGAGTGTGCAACTGTTGACTTCAGTTAAGGTCATGGTCTCAGGGTCCTAAGATTGAGCCCCAGGTCAGGCTCTGTGTTCAGCAGGGAATCTGCTTGAGATTCTTTCCCTCTCTCTCTGTCCTTCCCCCTGCTTGTGCTCTCTCTCTCTCAAATAAATTAATAAATAAATCTTAAAAAAAAATAAAGGGAGAAGGAAGCAGAGTTTTAACTTACTAGCTTTATCTCACCTCATATTTCCATCTTTAAGCTTTTGTGTGGGAATTATCCTTTGATCACTATGAAACTACTCAAAAACACAGATCTCTGGCCGCATGGAGTGATATTTCATCCCAGTCGAGGTAGAACAGTGATATAGTAGGAATGGGATACCAACCAAGAGAGAAGATGGTAGTTGAGGGAAATAGAGAAGGCATATGAGTAGTGGTGTGCGAGAGCCAGTTTATAATGGCTCTCAAGAGCTGCTTCTGCGTATCTCTTCCCAGCCACATCTCAGTGATATCACACCGGTAACTTGAATATGTCCATAGTCGGAATATTTACAGCACAAAAATTGGTACCATCACACATCAAGGTTTGTTTGATTGATTACAGAGCCAGATTACCAGCACTCCACAGCCAGAAAGGTTCCCGTCCAAGGAAGAACCCAGCCCTGATAACTCTAGTGTCTCTGCTACTCCCACTTCAGTTCAAGACGTG
This sequence comes from Neomonachus schauinslandi, assembly GCF_002201575.2. Lineage (NCBI taxonomy): Eukaryota > Metazoa > Chordata > Mammalia > Carnivora > Phocidae > Neomonachus > Neomonachus schauinslandi. The sequence goes on from NC_058411.1 coordinate 18,342,394, forward strand.
TATGCTTCTTGCCTAGATTCTAGTAAGAGCTTCCTTGTATGTTCTGCTTTCCTTCTCTCTTGCTTCCTTCATTCAATTTTCCAAACAATAGCCAACGATATTGTTAAAGCATCTATCAGAACATGCAACTCCCCTGTTTACTATCACTCAATGTCCCCTCATTTAGAATCAAACGTAAATACCTTGAAAGTTTTCAGATTGAACTGGTACCTGCTTACCTCTCTGGGAGCATCTTCTACCCCATGTCCTATCAGTCTCACTGGCTTTCTCTGTTCTTCAAATGTCCCAAGATATTTCCAACTTTGGGACAGTGAGCCTGCTGTTCATGCTATATGAAAGACTCTTCAGATGGCTGGCTTATTTCTGTCACTGGGACCATATCTCAAATGTTCTCAGCTTTGTAAGGGATTTCTTAACCACACAAGCTCAAACAATGCCCCTCCCTCTTTCTCTGTCTCACTGCATGATTTGTTTTCTTCCAGCATTTCTCCACTCTTAAATTAACATTTTAGTTGTTCTTACTGTTTTCATGTTTGTTTTTTGTCTCACCCACACAGGACACATCCTCAGCTGGAATGTCAGATCCTTTTCAGAAATGATCCTGACTCTTATACCTTCATTGCTTAGAATAATGCCTGGGATACAGTAGGCATTTAATAAACATTTTTTTTTTTCCCCAGTGAATGTAGAATGAATGTGTGTGGGGGTTTAGGGGTGGTAGAGCTCAGACCTACCTGCTGGTTTCACAAACTACTGAGAATTGCTTATATCAGCCAGGAGTACCTTGCACTTAGTTCAAATAGGCACCTCTCTTAGTGAATACTTAGGCCATATTTGGTCCTGCGCTTATGTGAATTATGCACTCAGCTTTATATCAATACATACCAATACAAGTATAGAAACGAGGCACTGTTAGTTCCTTAGATGGAAGTCACAAATTACGGAAGTCAAAATTTATTTAATAAGGAATGAAAAGCATGAAATTAGAAAATGGACTTGCTCTACTCGTAAAATTTTAAAGTGAAAGAATTAAAACAAACCAAAGGCCTCTTAATATCACTTCTAATTATCCAGATGTTCTTCATTAGAACCACAGTGCTTATAACACAAAGGATTTATTATTTCCTAGTGATTGTATGATAAAGCCAATCCCTTCCTAAGTTGTTGATAGAATTGTATAATTCTTTATGAATTCACAGAAACATTACTTAAGTAAACATTTTTCTGGAACTTCCTTAAAAATGATCAAATATATGAGGGCTATGTTGGAGTGAGAGGTTTATGCATGGATATATTTCTAATAGCATTATTGATAACAGAGAAAATGGAAAAAATATAGTGCAGGCTAAGCACCTTATGGTTCATAAATATGACAGAATATTAGTCTGTTCTAGTTCTATAAAAATTAAAACACATTATTAAATTTTATAGCATAAAGATAAAAGCAATTGTATGAAGAAGGATGAAAGGATTATGGGTAATTATATTCTAATTCATTTAATTTGGTGAATACTATTCTAATTTGAAATCTATATTTATAATAAAATATTAGCTGCTTTTTAGAGTCTTTGCAAGTATTATGTTTTTGCAGTTTGTAGAATCTAAGAGTTAACAGTTTAACTCATTAGGTTCATTAAGAAAATTTTACATAGACATTAAAAATTTAGTTAAATCTTTAGTTGGTAGGAAATTTTATTCAGGACAGTATTATTATTCTCTGGAAATAAGAAAAATAGTTGTGTATGTGTGTGTGTGTGTTAACCTTACCACAATAGCTGTGTGATCTTGGTATAATCACTATATCTTCAATATATACACTTAACCGGGGAACCCTATTAACCCTAAGATTTTACAAAACAGAAGCTGATGTTTCCAGGTAGATGTGACATATTAAGCAGATCTATGTCTGAGATTGTAGTTAAAATTTCCTCTAAGCAAAGAGGCGAAGAATTGAGAGCAGTGAATACTTTGGTGAATATTATGATTCACCAGGACTCCATTTTAGCCATGAAAAATACATGTCCTTATTTTTCCTCCTCCTTAACATAAAATATCATGGTAATTTACTTTTTCATATTCTATCACTCCCATCCCTTGTGTTTTCCAACCACCCAATGATATGCAATACAATGGTGTACAATTGTATACCGCTGAAAAGAGTATGGGGTTTAAGTTAACAAAGGTCTGAGTTGAAGTATTAGTTCCATCAATGAATAGTTATGCAGACTTAGACAAATAATTTACATTTGTTATGTCTGAATTTCTGCATCTTAAAATCCAGAGATGATGTATATTGGGCAAGATTGAGGAAGAATCCTAAAGTGGCGGGCATGCAGAAAGTGTTCAAAATGTCAGTTGCCCCTTTCCCAATATCACCTGCTGCCTATGTACAAACTATCTTATAGTCTCCTAAGTTCAGTGGCCATATCATATCACAGAGCACAATTATTTGTATTACTTGCAGCATCTAGAACACTGCCTTGAGCATCATAGGTACTGTCTAAACATTTGTGGATGGATTTACTGACCACAAGATTCCATTTATGGTCACAAAGAAGGCTATATAAATGAAAAATATTTTATTTTCCTTTTTCCTTTTCTGAGTGTTTTATTTTTTCTCAAAACTTATAGTAAATAAAATTCTATTAATCAACATATTCTATTTAACTGACTAGCTGGTAGATTCTTCTGTTTAATCAGGCTAATCACACAAAGGACACAGTTGATGTTGCTGTTTTATTCAATGCAAATATCTTTACAAAGCATGCACATAAATGATACTGTATGCATTTCTTAAAGAAATAGAAACAGGTAGATGTGTTGGCTTTAAGTAAAGCCACCATCCTATTACTGCCTGTCAAAATTGTACAAAATCATACCTAGGAGATTATTACTTTGAGAATTGGTATCATTTTCAAAAGATATGTATTTTTTTTAAGATTTTGTTTATTTACTTGAGAGAGAGAGAATGAGCGGTGGGAGGGATAGAGGGAGAGGAAAAGCAGACTCCACTGAACAGGGAGCCCGACACAGGGCTCGATCCCAGGACCCCGAGATCATGACCTGAGCTAAAGATAGACGCTTAACCCACTGAGCCACCCAGGTGCCCCTCAAAAGGTCTGTATTTAAATATGTCTCATATCACCAAGAAATTTTACCTCTATAGTAATTGAGCAAAGGGTCACAATTGCATTAATCTGAGGGAAAGTATTTATGTGTCATTATTTGGATGCAAATTCTTCTCTATGATAGCAGCTTATTGAGGTGATTGATAGTCATCATCTTCAGCCCACTGTGAATGAAGAGCATTTGGTAAAGAAATAACTTCTGCAATAAGACTGGTATGTCCCTGAAGTCATTTTCTGACTGCTCCCAACACGCAAATATATTTGGCTCTGCAACCCAACGTATACACAGACTTTGGCTGTGGTTGGAATTCTGGCTAATTGACTGCCATTATTGTGATAGCCATTTATCATAGAAGCAAAACCATGTGTGAGGTTATCTTCTTCCCAAATGGGTGGGGATGTTATTAAAATCACCTTGAACATTAGCTCCTGCTCATTCTCTGTACCCTCAACATCCCTAACATCCAATCAAGAGAACTAAATTGTTTTGAAGAAAAGTAAAAGTTAATAAAAAGCAATTACTCTAACCATGACTGATATGAATTTTATATGAATTTAATATTTATTTTGGAGTTTAACTTACTGATGTTGTTGATCCTGAATTCAATTACATTTCAGTTATATTGCTAATGATCTCTTATAAATAATTTCACAGAAGTCCACAGATTAAATGTATCCAAGTTATCATGACTTTATACTATTTAAGATTTTTATTTCACTCAAACATTTTCCCAGATTTATGCACATAAAAATTCACACAGTAACATTATAGCTGTAATTTTCCAATCAAAATTGAATTTAATAATCTGTCAGCAAGACAACAAATATTTGTTGAACGCCCACTACATGGAAACATTATATTGAATATTCAAGAGAAGTAATTGTGAATAAGTTAAGAATCCTGGCCTCAAAAAATCTATACTCTGGATAGTGTTGTGGTGATTTTACTTAGTTTCTTCTGTGACTATACTATCTATATTATCTTAAAGGAAGTGATAAAATCACATTTATCGAACTTTTTATATGTGCCAAGTACTGACTTCTGAAGACAGAATGGTATGATACTGTACATGGGTGATGGGACCAAGTATTTTACTTTAAATACTAATTCTGGCATTCAGTACCATGGTGGTTTAGAATAAATCAGCCTTCTGAAGCTTCATTTGCAAAACAAAAAAACAAATAAAAACAAAAAAACCCACAAACTGTAGTGGTGAAAAATGGCTTTCATTGTTTTAAGGACTAGAGATAATATATTTAAAGCAACTGGAGTATAATATATAATATAAATAGTTGCTATTTTCATATCATTATACATATGCTGGTATCATTTAATTCTAATTGAAAAGAAAAAATCCTAAAATATGGGTATTACCCTTATTAACAGACGAGGAAACTAAGGCAGAATTAATTTAAATAATCTGTCTAATTTATCAACATAATAAGGAGAAACTGGTTCTCAATTTACATCATTCTCACTTAAACCCAATTGTGTCTGTTACAACATGCTGGCATGAAAGTAATGAGTGCCAGAAGTTGCTTGCCTGGGTAATTCAGTCAATCCAAGATTGTTGAGGCTTAGCAAGTACAGCAGAGAGGACCATGGCCCCCATCAAAACAGTACCAATGACCAAGGGTGTACAGACTGGTGTTTAAAGCAACAAGACTTGGGGAGCTGCTGAAGGACTTGGTTCGTAGGATGGATGTGCCATGGCAGAAAGGCTTTTGAAGATCTTGGTACAGTTGTGCCTGGAATCACAGTTCTGAGTTAATGCAAGAAATGCTGGAACAGAATCTAGCTTGAAATGAAAGTGCAGTGCATGTATGTTTGGCCATTGGGTGCATGAAGATAGATGTCCTGGTTGGCCACAGTCTTGGAAGGAAATATGCAAAAAGCAGGAATTTGGACAGGAAGCTTCAGCAGAAGTTTAAATATATGCAGATGACTTAAAACAGAGCAGTTAAATAAATATGTGAAGAAACATGGCATAAGATGAGGGGAAAGATTATGCCCCACCTAAATTCACTCAGATTTTAAAATTAAGGCGCTAAAAGCCTAAAAATAATAGAGAGACATTAAAAACTAAATATAGAAGCATGCCAACTTCTGCCGTCTGGCTCACCAGGAATTAACCCTGATGTCACGGTAAAATTCTAGATAGAAAGGCATGACAAGAAACTCACATAGCAGGGGCGCCTGTGTGACTCAGCTGGTTAAGCATTGACTCTTGGTTTTGGCTCATATCCCGATCTCAGGGTCACAAGATCAAGCCCTGAGTTGGGCTCTGCACTCAGCATGGAGTCGGCCTGAGTCTTCCTCTTCCTCTGACCCTCCCGCTCATGCTCACTCGCTCTCTTTCTCTAAAAATAAATAAATAAATATTTAAAAAGAAAAAGAAACACACAGCATTAGATCTCAGAGGACACAGACTGGAGGCAGCAGGCTCCTTTCAGTACATGAGGTAATTCCAAAGTATAAGTAGGTTTTATTTTTAATGGTTTTATTTTAATGTGCACAGGGTAATGTGTGTGTGTGTATTTGTGAAGGGCCAAGGAGGTAAACCTGAAATTCACTGATTCCCACCACCTGCAACTGAGTCAAGCAAGAGAAGTCAGGACAAACATAGAAATAAGAGCTGGAATGGTGACTCCTATGGATCCTCTCTATTGTCATTATGGAATTACTGTAATAAAAAAAAATGTCATGCACATGTGCATTTTATATATTATATATGTTATATACAAATGCACATATATGTATATATATATGTAGGTATATGCACATGCACATACACATTTTACCAAATGAAATGGAAATGAGGGTGAATGTTGATGAGGAATTATGGTACTATTGAATCAACAGATAAGGAATAGGCAATAATGGGTTCTGGAAGCCATACATGCAAAAAATTAGACTTGTCATTTTAGAAATTATTCCATAAAATTTATTGCATTTATGCAATGTTCTTCAAATATATGAATAATAATAATTTAAAAATTTATTATATTATCCCTTAAAGAAATACATTGTAAGATAAATTTATTAATTGGGTACATAAGAATGCAATAGAATGTAGACAGATCATGTGTATTTCTCCAATTACCAAATTTTGGAAGACAATTCAATGAAAGCCAAAAAACTTGTAGATCGAGTATTTTGTTTTTTATAATTTGAATCAAATAGGATATTCTTGAGGCAATAAATATTTATATGTATGCTTTATGACTTGTATAGTCATCTGTGTAATTCCAAGGACATAAAATATTGCACAGATTATCTCTTTATATAATTCTAGCATTCATAAAAGCATTCATATATGATTTATGTGCCTATCTTGACTACAAGTTTCGTGAGGGTAGCAGTGAGACTTGGCAGAACGTTTTGGCTCACTAGGAGTTTTCCTGTGGCATGAACAGCTGAATGATACTAAAGGTATTCAGGATATGCATCCCAAAATATGTCACTTTGTCATATTGATTATTTTGAGTCAAAAGCACTTGAATCACTGCAGATACTACAATGGAGATAAAATTCCCAGGTGAAAAGTGTCTATCTTTTATCCGGAGGAAGAAACATTCTTAGCACCAGAGATGGCTAGTAGAGGCCAAGAAAATTTGTTCAAACAGAACTTGTTAAAAAACTCTCAGCTTCCTTTAGTGTCCCCCTGTGTTAGTGACTTTTCCATTTTTTCTCATCTTTGTTCAAACTAGTACGTAATCACTCAGGCCTAGTCACTTCTTTGGATCTTCCTTTTTCTTGTGAGGGCTCCCATGTATCAGTAAACATAATATCTGTATGCTCCTCTGTTAATCTGTCCTGTCAGTTCCAACCAGAGACATTAGGAGGGTGAAGGAATATTTTATCTTCCGTGCGATATAAAACAGAAAGTCCTGAAATAGATTCCAGGATATATGACAACTTAATATATACTAAAGATAGAATCTCAAGTTATTGGGGTACAGGCGTTTTGTATTTTAAAGATTTTATGTATGTATGTATGTATTTGAGAGAGAGAGAGAGAGAGAGCACAAGCGGGGCAGGAGGGGCAGGGGACAGGAAAAAGCAGACTCCCCGCTGGGCAGGGAGCCCAACATGGGGCCCAATCCCAGGACCCCGAGATCATGACCTGAGCCAAAGGCAGATGCCCAACGGACTGAGCCACCCAGGTGCTCCTGGGTAGAGGGATTTTTAAAAAATAAAGGGTATTGTAATAATGTGATTGGATTGGAAGTTAATAAAACTGGTTTTAAATTTCACATAATATATCAGAGTAAATTCCAATTGTATTGAATATCTAAAGTTAAACCAAACTAGAGTCGCCTGGGTGGCTCAGTTGGTTAAGCGGCTGGCTCATGATTTTGGCTCAGGTCATGATCTCAGGGTCCTGAGATCCAGCCCCAGGGGGTTCCATACTTAATGGGGAGTCTGCTTGAGATTCTCTCTTTCCCTCTCTCTCCATCCCTCCCCCTCCTCTCTCTTTCTCTCACTCTCTCAAATAAATAAATACATCTTAAAAAAAATATATAAAGTTAAACCAAAACAAATAAAACAAAACAAATGCTGGTAGAAAACATGAGTGCATTCTTTTATAACCTAGGAGTGTGGGACTCCTTGATGGTGACTCAAAGAGGCAACTGAAATCTTGATACATTTTACTATACAAAGAGAATCAAATGTTACTTTTGCATGGGGAAATTTACCATCAGCAAACTGAAAAAATCAACTACACTCAGAAAATTTCACTATACAGAGGCTCTGGGTGGCTCAGTCTGTTGAGCATCTGACTCCATTTCACCTCAGGTCATGATCTCAGGGTCCTGAGGTTGAGCCCCATGTCTGGCTCCATGCTGAGCGTTCTGCCCTACCCCACCCCCTCACACTTGCTCCCGGTCTCTCTCTCTCAAAAAGAAAAAAATAAATCACTACACAAGGTATTATCTGATAGCAAAAACATGTAGAGGAAAATTTGAATTCAGAGAACTATTGTTTGCTTTGTCTTTAAAATGTGGCTCATCTTCCTTGGTTGTTTCAAAGTTCTTTCAGGAAAGTTGGGGAAAAGATTGAATAGCACCATTTTTAATTTTTCTCATCAGACAGTTTAAAAACTAGTTTTCCGGAACAAAGAGTGCCCTTCCATTTGGCCAAATTTTATAATTGTAATCTTAAAATAATTATAATATAAATATTCTTACTTAAATTTACTAAATTACCAACAACAGAAAAGGTTTGAGAAGAAACCTCATGTAGAAATACAGTAGTTTATGTAGTACCAATGTTATATTCTACCCATTATTTAAAATGGCCTTTTAATTTTTAATGTTCTTTCCAACATTTAGATATAAAATATAACCACTGAGATAGGATGATATTCTTTTATAGTAAGTTGACATTCTTGGTAGAGGGAATAAGTAATGCAATAATATACAATTTGCCTTGCAAAATCATCTGAAAAAGAGTTATACAAATATTTACTGGAATATTTAAGGCCCAGAAAAGTTATTGGACAGAGTTAAGCATAGAGGCATAGATTCTCTAGACACACAAATGTCTTCTCCCAACATAAAAGATCATAACGGCTCTTACACGTGCAATGTAAATAAAATAGTAAAAATTGAATTTGGTTTTGAAGGACCCCGCAGATAAACTCAGTACATAGATAAGGGCAGCGTACACTTGGCCTTTAATGAAAGAGATTCAATGTGCCAGTTCTCTTGAGACTGTGCTGGAGGGATCAGCTATGTCAACCTCATACTCAAAATGGTCTGCATGTTTATCAAGACTATTTTTTTTTTCTTCCTCCTCAGCAGCTAGACTGGGAGCTGGAGCCATATGGTCAGTGACTCACAAGGAAGGCAAAGGAAGGGAGATTTGGGATACAAGAGTAGCATTGATCAAGCTAGACAAAAACACAACTGTGCAAAATTACAAAAAAACAAACAATTCTTTCACCATATTTGCAGTGCAGCTATACTAATGGACATCCTCACATCATACTAGACACTCTGTATTTATTTTTCTGATGGATTTCCCTATAATCTGTTTCAGATTATCTTGGCTTACAAAAATATTTTTTTTCCAAGATTGGGGACCACCAAGGAACTGCATATGCACACATATAAAATATCATTCATTTGGTCCTGAATTTAGAATATTCTTTAACTCAGTTCTTTCTACCTAAAGACAAACACACACTTATCTCCCTTCCCTGCCCCCCACCCCTCCAAAAAAAACTTTTCTAAGTAGCTTTGGGTCAAAATAATGAAATTTCACTGAGGTACAAAGTTAATCCAGCATTGCTGGAACAGGTTCACATTTTGACAATTCCTATTACGATTTCTGCATGTCTATATTACCCAAAATGCCAAAGGACCTGCTGCCCCACATATTAATATTGAAAAGGCTTTGCCTGTATTACAGTGACCCAGAGTGAAGAGAGAGGGTGCCTGCTTTTCATGGATGATGGTGCTTGCAAATGTTTCTCATATCTCTAGTAACTGTTACACTTGACAGCTCTCTGGGAATATTTGTTAGAGTTAGTTCTGCTTATTTTGGTCCTAACTTAAAAGGAAGACAGGGAAAAATAACCATTTTGAGTACATAGCTTTTGCTAGAAACTATGCTAGCCATCGATACACTTCTTACTGAAATCTCATGAATATCCCCAAGTCAAGTAACTTGCCAACAGCTACCCAGAGAGTACCTGGTATATCAGTTTGGATTAGAACCTCAACTATAAGCCTACCAAGTCTATATATGAACTTTCTACTTTCTTAGAACAAGTATGGGGGTTACAGATTTTTTGTGTGTGTGTGTACCACCTGAGACATTATGTACAAGGTTTCAGGACTTTTATAATTGGTTATTTTCTTCAAATAAGTTAAGTGAAGACTTTGAGCAACCGAATATTGGTATTTTATTTGAATCAGTGGTTAAGTCCTGATTCTATCTCTACAACACCCTTCTCTATGCATCAGTACACTTGATCTTAATTCTGTTTATGTTATTTAATATGTTTGTGTAGAATAATGGTGACATGATCTTATTGTCATGTTATCAAAGTGCTGACAATTAAAAAGGAAAATGAGTAGTTGTCTAAAAATATTCTTTCAGCATAGACAGTTCAATATTTTACACCTGAATGGGGTAGCGATGTAGCTGGTTAGTGTAATTGGTCTCCAACACATGACAAAATGGACACGCTGTAAGTGATGCTGTGGAAACATATTGTCATGGCCTTAGAAAGTCAATGACTTTAAAATTGTATGAGATTTTCATTTTTCAAAATCACCTATTTTCCTGTTATCAGTGAAAGTGGAAAGTCATATAAAACCACACTTAAAAATTCTATTACTGGCTTAGATTGGATGGCGTCAGTACTCAAGGGAAACTTTGCACGTGTAAAAGGTTTCATCAATAATCAATCAACTCAGAAAGAAAAGTAGATCCCAGAGAGACAATGGGGATGAAAATGAGCAGCTCCAGGACCTACTTTGTGCTTTTCCAAGACCTACTCGGTGCTTTCTCTTGACCATAATCACTTTCTCGGTCTGGATCAAGTGGATCTGGATAGAGAAAAAGAAAAAGAAATAGGGTTTAACACTGAAGGCAACAATATCTTTCATCTACTTCAAAAGAGATAGGTTTATGAAGAAACAGATTTTTATGAGGTTTGCCAATTTTGGAAACAATTCACTGCAATATGTGCATAATCAGAAAAAAAAATCTCCTAATAAAACTAGTACTACTGATGCTCTCAAGCCAGCTGTGTTTTCTGTGAATTTCACTCAGTTTCCACATGGAATCGCTTTAATGGCAAGGATAATGAAGGTATTTTCCTCCCGAAAGATACCCAAAGGATAGTACCCATAGGAATCATTTCGTTCAACACTGAATTCTGCAATGGGAAGCAGCAGCTGTGAAAGTGTTGTCCAGCTGATCTGCGAAACTCAGTGTGGTAGAAGAAGATGATTTATCAAGACGTGACAGATTTTCTTATTAAGAATTTGGCTGACAGTGTTAAACAAAGCAGCTAGACATAATCACCCTCCAAAGTCGCCAATGTGGTGAGTGTGAAAAAAAAAAATGCATTTAACAGACTCCAGAAAATAGGAAGTAACATTGCAGATGTAGAGATGTAGATGGATAAAGCCTGTAGTTTTCTAATTGATGTGTGTTTCTACCATTATGGTGATAGGGAAGCATCTCACTAGATGATCTCAGTCCCAAATATGCAGATTTGACTATGTCCCAGTAAACCATGGGCTCTGGGACACACTCTAACTTCAAATTCTAACATTAATACAGACCCCAAAAAATTTATTGGAGAAACCACACGGCCCATGACTTGCAAATGCATAATGACGTACTTCATGAGGATTTGGAAACATTTGACTTTTGGCCCATACACCATGAAATGAAACAAAGAGATACTCCTGCCATAGACAGCTTAATCATGTTCTCCAACTGTACAATGGCTCGGTAATTTAGAATCGTGATTTTCAAATTAGCTTCAGACAAAAATGTTGTGGGTTATAAGAAATGTGGGATGAGAAAAAAATGACAGGGTGGCCCATCACGGATGGTGACAGGGAAAGATCCTCTGAGGTCAGTTCTAGAAGACAGAGCTTCCAATCAGCCCAGTCCTTTGGCCAACTTAAGACACCTTATTGAACACCACCTAGACTCATATCATTCAGAAAGACAAAAATGCTTTTCAGTTAGAAATATAACTGGCCAGCATGCAGAGTAACTCACAGTTTTGTGAGTTAAGTTTTTCTTTTGGCCTCCATATATCCCAGACTTGGTTCTGAAAGAACCAACATCCCAAAGCACAGCAGGTGCAAACAAAGAAATGCCCATCATGATACTTCTTTTGAGACAATGTCTACTCTTTCTAGCCAAAAGGCTAGGAAAGGGGCAGCCTAGCAAGGCAGGCAATTTTAGACAAAATCTTCTCTACTCCAGCCAAAAACCACAGGGGAAAAATCAAAACAAAACAAAACAACCCTGCAGCCCATGTCCCCACCCTAGCCCTTATCAACAAAAGCCAGCGGGGAGCCTAGCCTTCTACCCTGAAGGCAGGGCATTGTGTCTGTCTTGCTCATCATTGTGCCCCCAGCACAAGAATAGTGCTGGGCATATAATGAGCACTTGATAACTATTAAATGAATTAACATGTGGAAAAGAAATACCTTTTATTCAATAAAAGTGACAATAAAATTACTAGCAAAAAAAAAAAAAACCACAATGATTTGTTAAATTACATGTTTTACTATGAATCAAGAAATGTTTTTTTCTCCAGGATGAATGCTACATATTTCATGAATTAAGACAATATATAAAAGCTTTTAGCACAATTGATATCATTTCTAGATGAGGATGCTGATGTGCAAACCTTAAATAACTGCCACGAGATCACACCTCTAGAATGCTGAGTAGAAGAACTTCAGCTTGTGTGACTGGGGAGCTGTAATTGGGTTTTTACTTAGTATCTCCCAAATGGGAATTCACAGACTGGTGCTGGTCATCTGCATAAAATCACATGAAGATCTTGTTAATAAGGCAGCTCCCTGGACCCTTCACTCACAAATTAAAATTTGGGGGTAAATTTTGAGGCAATTGTTTAGTTTTTTGGGTGATTCTGATGCAAAGTTAGGTCACTCTATTAGAGTTTGGCAAAGAAACAAAACCAGTAGGATGTCTATATATACATTTGCGTAGCTGCGGATGTAAAGAGATTTATAATAAGGAGTTGGCTCACATGATTATAGAGGTTAAGAAGTCCAAAGGTTTGCAGCTGGCATGCTGGAGAACTGGAAGACCTGTTGTGTGGTTCAAAGACCCTTGAGCCAATGGTATAGTTCCAGTCCAGGTCTGACGGCCTGAGATCCAAGAGAGCCAAAGGTGTAAATTCCAGTCTGAAAGCCAGCAAGCTTGAGACCAAAAAGAGCTGACTTTTTAGTTAAATTTAAAAGACAGGAAAAGACCAAAGTCCGGTTCACCAGTCAATCAGGAAGTGTTCCTTCTTACTCAGACTTGTTGTTTTATTTAGGTTTTCAACTGATTGGGCGAGGCCCACCCATATTAAGGAGGGCAATCTACTTTACTCAAGAGATTTTGAAATGTTAATCTCATCCAGAAACACACTTGTAGACACACCCAGAATAGTGTTTGGCCAACTGTCTGGGCACTCTGTGGCCCAACATAAAATTAACCACCACAGTCAGGAAAACATAAAAACTATGTTTTACCATTATTATATAATTAGTATTTGCCAGCCATTTTGATAAATATTTTATATAGATCATCTTTCAGAATAATTGTGCCAGCGTAACATTATTACCGTCCATATTTTACAGGTGGGAAAATGAAGTCAGACAAGAAAACAGCATACTTAATTTTAATGGCCAGTGAAAGACACAACAAAGATTTGAAGGTACACTGTTAACCCTTATGCTATATTACTTTATGATACCACCAAGCTGCTACCAAATTTCATACGCTCTTTTGGGGCAGACATGTAGAGATTATCTTTTTTGGGGGGGGGTTATGAGTAAATATATAACCATAATTCTCTCACGACACAACTGGTACACTGAAATTGAGTAAGAGCATAATTTAATGTTTATTATATGGGAAAAAACCAGGGACAGTGTAATACCACAGCTAGTGACAGAACTATTTCTATTCCCTGGGCCAAAGGGATTAAGTAGTTGAGGGGTTATTGGAAATGAAGAAATCTGTGTGGAGGGGGTAGTCTGACCATAACTTTATCTTCTGGTGGAGGAAAGCCCCAAGAATAGTGACTTGCAGGGAGGGGGCGAGGAAAGGACATATCAAGCTCTTAGCTCCTTCTCTTCCTCTGATCTTCCATTGGGGCCGCTCTGCATGATCTGAACCCAAAAGGAAAGCAGAAGGCAGAGTATCCCATTGGTGACGTCCACACAGATGAGCCTCCTGGGGCACAGAGCAAGTTGGAAAAGGGCAGAGAAAGAATCAAGAAGGGGCACAGTGGATGCTCAGAAAAATAAGGTAACTCTTCTATCAAAAGCTAGCCTGGTATCAGTGAGATGGAGAAGAAATCAGATGGAATCAGAGAGGCCCTAGAAATATAATGATAAACACCAGGGGCTTAGGGAACTGCACCCTTACCAAGGGAAAGGGAGGCTTGGCTGCACACAGGTTCAGTTAGCTGAATCCTCATCACAGGCAAGCTGAGTGTCAATGCCAAGTGTTTTGTGAATGGATTCTATATGATGGGGTGCAAATGTCCTGCTCCCTAATCCTGATCCATTCCTCTTGGAAGCAACGGATGGAAAGATTTGGCCATGATGTGTTCTTTTTTTTTTTTTTTAAGATTTTAAGGTTTTATTTATTTATTTGTCAGAGTGAGAGAGAGAGAGCACGAGCGGGGGGGGGGGGGGGGGGGGGGGGGGATGCGGGGCGGGAAACAGGTTCTCCCCAGAGCAAACAGCCCAATGAAGGACTCGATCCCAGGACCCTGGGATCGTGACCTGCGCTGAAGGCAGATGCCTAAGCGACTGAGCCCCCCAGGCGGCCCTGGACATGATGCTTTCTTCCCTGGACTTCCCTTTATTACGTGGCAGCTGCCAGTTCTCAGCAGAACTCTTTGGACTACATATAGAACCTCATTCAAACAAAATCTAATTTCTTGAGACATTATCTAATTTTATATAAACAAAATACAGTATGTAAAGGTATAGATTCATCCTATGTACTTCCCATTTATATTCTACTTAAAGAGTCTTTTAATAATAATAGGCAAATTTAAAAACAAAGAAAAATATTTTTTTTCAGCTGGAGGTTACAAGGCAACTGCTTATGCTAGTTAGGAAGCTTTTAAATTAAAGGTTACTAATAATGACGATAACTCCCATTAGGTTAGCCTCTTCAGTTGTGATACTTTTCATTAGCAACAATGTTATTTCAGCATTTATCCAGTGGCAGCTGAATATCTGTAGGCACTAAGCACTATTGTCTGTACTGGGAAAATAGCAGTTTACATCCCAGAGAGAGAGAGAGAGTAGACAGCGGTGGGAAGAAATGCATTAAGAGACAGCAAGGGGATGCCTGGGTGGCTCAGTCATTAAGCATCTGCCTTCAGCTCAGGTCATGGTCTCAGGGTCCTGGGATCGAGCCCTGCGTCGGGCTCCCTGCTCCCTCTCCCACTCCCCCTGCTTGTGTTCCCTCTCTCGCTGTCTCTCTCTCTGTCAAATAAGTAAAATCTTAAAAAAAAAAAGAAAAGAAAAAAAGAGAGCAGGATAGCCAGCATGGTCATGGCCCAGTTAATCAGGATGAGAGTCTTAGGGATGTGGTTGAGACAGGCAAAAGCCAGATCCTGCTGGGATCCCAGGACTCTGATAAGGACTTTGGTCATAGTGTGATGGGAAGACACTCGAGGCCTCTGAGCCTGTAAGTGGTGTGCTCAGGGTTACATTTTTAAAGCAACGCTCCGGCTGCTGTGTGGAGTGTATCTCCTGCAAGGGACAAAAGAGGAATCAGGAAAAACTAAAGCCATGTTCCTCAATTAATTAAAATCAGAGCCAGGATTAGAACCGAACTATACTTAGGAAAATGCCTGCCATCATTATTCTAAAGTCCTTCCCATACTACGGGGTTTGAGCCATTCTTTGGTTTCCTGAACAAACCAAATATTTGCCTGCCGTCAGACCAAGTGTAAACACAAACCCCTTCATTAGAAGCATCTGTGCTGTAAACACTTTTGAAAAAAAAAAAAAAAAAAAAAGATTTTTTTTCCTTCTTAAAAGGACAAATGTAGCTGTCCACACCTCCACAGGGTTACAGAAACAGAGACAGCTGTTTAGGATTGCTAAGGGTCCACACAGAGGCTAAGATTACAGAGGTAGTTGTGTCTATAAATCACCACGTGGTTGTAGACACGTCATGAAATTATTTATAGCTATGCTCACCACCTTTGGGAAAATGAATTAATGGCGTGTATGTATCTGAGTACATGTATCTAGTACAGAATTCTAAGTCAGGCTAGAATAGATGAAGTTGATGGTTCCTAAATTAACTAGCTGTGCATTCTATTCTTGGTTGTTGTATTGGACTGAATGCTTGTATCCACCCCAAAATTTGTATATCGAAGCCCTAACACCCAGTGTGGCTAATTTGGAGATAAGGCTTCTAAAGAAGTAATTAAGGTTCAGTGAGATCATAAGCAGTGTGTGTGTGTGTGTGTGTGTGTGTGTGTGTGTGTGTGTGTGGAGAGGCTCTAATCCAAGAGGATTAGTGTCCTTATAAGAATACACACCGAAGATTTTGCTTGTCAGTGCTCTCTCCAAGTATGCACAAAGAGGTCATGTGCGTACATAGCAAGAAGGCAGCCATCCACACACCAAGGGGAGAAACTTCACCAGCCCCCAACCGTGCTGGCATTGATCTTGGATTTCCAGTCTCCATACTGTGAGAAAATAAATTTCTGTCGTGTAAGCCACCTAGTCTATGATATTTTGTTATGACAGCTGAAGCAGACTAATACAGCTGTTGAAAAACAGAGGTTTCTTGTTTTTGTTTGCTTGTTTGTTTGTTCTTTTGTCCTGGGTATGTAGACTAGAGCCAATAGGCAAGATCACTTTGTTAGTAGGAACCAAATCTAACTCTTGCATCAGAAAGTACAGAATTTCATGCATCCAGCTTTTTAGAAAATCTTATTTTGATTCAATACTGGAATTTCATAGCATATCACAATATTACATTTGGGAGGACACAGAAGCCCTTAAGTTTTGGAAAATGAGAAAAATAGTTAATTTTTACAAATGAGTACTTAGCATCTACTTTCCGTTTTGGGTAGTAAAGTGATTACAGTCTCATTTTATACCAGAATGGGTCTAAATACCTTGATGATTCATTTCAAACCTCAAATTGGCATTTGTGATTAATCCCACCTACACTGGAATGTTTTTGCTTGATCTCCCTCCTGAGGGGTGGGTTCCATGTTTGGGTATCCTATTGCTGTATAATGTGAGTTGTCAACTGTTTTATTTGGGGGTGGAAGTAGGCAATAGAGGGATGGAAAATGAGCCATCAAATTTCTTTTTCCCGAAGGATGAAGCATTGGAGAAATTCCAGTGAAAAGAAAAAAATCTCACCAAGGAAATAATAATCCACAAGCCATGTTCTACTGCCTTAAAACAAAGGGAAGCAGTTAATCTCAAGGCACATATTGATGTTGAAAATGATTTAACTTTATCGCATCACAGAGAGAGCCATCTGAAACGTATACCTGGGAAAACCAAAGCCTTGGGAGAAGTTCAAGGTCAGAGTTTTCAAACATTAAACATAGCAGACTCAGCCAAATCTAATCCCGCCCCCCCCCCCCAGCCATTATTTACACATACTAATCATTAAAAGGATACAAAACAGGGATTTCTTTTCTTTTTTTTTTTTTAAGATTTTATTTATTTATTTGATAGAACAAGAGAGCACAAGCAGGGGGAACAGTAGAGGGAGAGGGAGAAGCAGGATCCCCTCCAAGCAGGGAACCCGATGCAGGGCTCAATCCCAGGACCCTGGGATCATGACCTGAGCTGAAGACAGACGCTTAACCATCTGAGCCACCCAGGCACCCCTAAAAAACAGGGATTTCTAAAAATCTCTTATTAAATATTGATTATATTTTATAATCTACATCTTTAAAATGGACTAAGGTCTGATTTGTAAAATCAGTTTGAAGGTGAAATACGTAACAATTTAGCAGATCAACCTCCCCCCAGAGAGAGTTCTAAACATTGTTCCCAGAGCTCTTCTTGTTTTAAACATGTTGGCATTGGCAGAAATGTTAAAGAAAGACCACTAAGAGAGGAATTATTTATTATATAGTGATTCAGAGTATGCAAAAGTCAATTAACCTCTTTAAGCCTTAGCTTCTCCATTTGGAAAATGTACAGAATAGCATAAACGTCATCTGGAGGTGCTGAGGCTTGAATGAGGCATTGGATACAGAGTACCTGGCAGACTAGAGGTGACAAATAGACAGTAGTTATTTCAAGGCATCTTCCCAATAGTTACCAAAATCTTCATTCTCACCACTATGAATTGTTACTAAAATAAGGGTCTCTCAAGAATAGACTATGTTACTATGGACTGAATAACATAGGAGCTAAGTATTAAGAGTTATTAGAAAATAGGGATGCCTGGGTGGCTCAGTCGGTTAAGCGTCTGCCTTCAGCTCAGGTCATGATCCCAGGGTCCTTGGATCGAGTCCCACATCGGGCTCCTTGCTCAGCAGGGAGCCTGCTTCTGCCTCTGCCTGCTGCCCCCAACCCCGCTCGTGCTCTCTCCCTCTCTCTCTCTGTAAAATAAATACATAAAATCTTTTAAAAAAAAGAGTTATTAGAAAATAATTTTAAATTTTAGAAAAGGCTATGGAGCACTTGGGTGGCTGTCAGTCAAGCATCGGACTCTTGATTTTGGCTCAGGTCATGATCTCAGGGTTGTGAGATCGAGCCCTGGGTCACGCTCTGTGCTGGGCATGGAGCCTACTTAAGATTCTCTCTCCCTCTCACTTCCCCCCACCCCACCCCTCGCACACGCAGTCCTAAAAAAAAAAGAAAGTGCTATGGACTGAACTGGGCCTCTGCCCCTGCCAAATTCATACGTTGAATCACTAACCCCCAAGGTCTCTGGCGTGGCAGACAGGGCCTATGAACAGGTGATAGAGATTAGATGAGATCATACAGGTGAGGCCCTAACCAGATAGGGGTGATGCCTGTCAGAGCTCATTCTCTTTGCCATAGGAGGACACAGCGGGAAGGTGGCCAGGAAGAGAGACCTCACTAGGGATCAAATTGGCTGACATCTTAATCTTGGGCTTCTCAGCCCTTAAAACTCTGAGAAAATAAATTTCTGTTGTTTAAATAACCCAGTCTATAGTGTTTTGTGTGACAGCTCAAGCAGACTAAGACAGAAAGCATTAAGGGCTGATTGCTTGTTTGTTTGCTTTAGCTTAAGCAGATATAGAAAGAAACAAATATACACACAAATCACAGTACCCCAACATAGTAAGAAACATAATTATACCTTTAGATTCTTGAAACAGAGATGACCAGAATTCTCATATGTGATAGAAGCTGCATTTCAACAGGCGAACATTACCAGCTCAGAAATCATGAAATTGTTCAATTTTAATGTGTGTCATACTTCTATTACTAAGACATAATGTCATAGAAGCGTGCTCTGATCAAGATTCTTTTATATGCATAAAAATGCCATCAAAAAAGCATGGAGTGATAGCAATAACACCATATTATTTGTACAAAGTAACATAGTGAGAACAAATGGCTGTATTTGAAAGCAGTTGGCTGTCAAATTCGTATTAAAGAAAACACAAACAGAATTAATTTATTCAATATTCTTATGCTTCATTAGGCTTTGATTTAGGCTTTAATGTTGCCAGAAGGCAGAATAGTTCCATTGAGTTTTTTTTTTTAATTATGTATAAAAATCATTTTACCTAAAAGAGCATTTTTGCCCTTCGTATCTATTACTGCTTGGAAATATGGTCTTAGACACGTATGTATTCATGTGTCTATGTGTATATGCACATATATATGCATGTGTGCATGTGTGTGTGTCTGCATATTTCTATTTTGGCAAAACCAACATGAGTATGGTAGAAAATATTCCTTTTTTTGTAAAGAAGCAACATTATTGTCTCATTTTTACTGAATGAATTTGTAATATTAAAAAGAATGACACACATTTGTCTGAATACAAACATTAGAAAACATTTTCAAGGCGAAAATTAAACCAGTTTTTTTTTTTTATTTGCATGTTCAGCTAATTTTATGTGGAAAATATGGATTAAGAATGAATTTAAAAGCTCACAGTGTCATTTCTCTTAATCTAATTTAACTTGAATTGCGCGGAGGAGCGGTTTTCAACCTCTAGCCTTCTGTGACATGCCCAGGCTAACTATGCCATTAGATTGAGGGAACAATTCCACTGTCACTATTTCAAGGGCCACAAATAGAAATTCTAACATAGATTGGCCATGGAAAATCCTATTATTTTTCCCTAGTAACACACTTGGGTTGTTATTGTCACACATTTGAAATTAAGCCATCCAGTTTTTGAATGCCAGTTATATATCTGAAATGTGCTCTTTATATGTAGAAAACATGTGAACATGTGTCAACTGTAGAACTCTATTAGATTTGGGAATTAGGTTCCGGCTTCCCAAAAGACTCTGGGACCCTCTAGTGTTTGTGGCCTGATCATGTTTGATTTCCAGAGTGTAGCAGAATATAGAAAAGAGGATTTGACAATTTATGTTGAATTGAGTTAAAAGAATCAGCTACTTAGAAAAATTCTATCCCTTTTTTGAGAGTCTACACTGACAAAACATCGGTAAAGCAATCGGTGTATAGATATCTCTGGAACTATTGTTAAACTCCTAGAATGATTGTCTAAAACATCCATGAATGAGATATACTGAGAATGTTTCTCAACAGGGTGTCCGTGTGTTTTCTAATGACAATTTTTTAAATGTCTACTGATTATTTTAATTATATAAATATGTATAAATTAGCTAAGATGTTAGTGAATGAATGGGAAACCCTCTTGTGCATGGCTTCAAGACTTCTTGGCCTCATACCTTATTCCATCTACTGTTGCTGTGGACAGTTTCACACAGGCTTTGAGCAGCTTGGCACAATGCACAGCGGGTCCTCTGACTTTCTGCCCAGAGATTCTCTGACACTAAGTATGTGTGCCCCATGAAGGGTTTGGCAATCACATATGCACAATGCTTACGTGTTGGAAGTTGAACCAACAGATGAATGACTACGCTTTTTACTCCTGTGCTGGATGGTCTGAAACACACTAGAAGGCTTCTTAGAACTCCTTTGGATCAAGCAAACAATATTCCCTTGAGGTAGCCGATTCAATAACGTATTTTTGGATAAGTTTTTACTCTTACTCTGTCAGCTCCCTAAAATCACATTTCCTAATAAACCATTCATAGATTAACCTTTGCCTCAGAGTTGGCTTTGGAAAAGCCCCGACTTAGACACTGAATCTTCTTATTATTTAAAGTCTTCTTGGTTGCCAAATAGTTCTGTCAAATTGTAGAGGGCTAAAAATGATAATAATAAAATAATTTTAAGAACAGGCTTATTTTAAGAATGCTAAAATCCTGGAAAGTCATTGAAAATATGACTTCACAGCATATTTGAAATTAAATTGCCCAGGAATTTGAATAGGAAAAAATGATGGGAAATGGCATTATCCCCAGTGCTATGTAGTAAATACAAAACAAATTCAAGATTCCCTCTATGGGGCACCTGGGTGGCTCAGTCGGTTGAGCATCTGACTCTTGATTTCAGCTCAGGTCATGATCTCAGGGTCTTGAGATCCAGCCCTACATCAGCTCTGTGCTCAACAGGGAGTCCACTTGAGTTTCTCTCCCTCTGCCCCCCCCCAAATAAATAAATCTTTAAAAAAAAAAGAAAAAAGAATCCCTTTAACTACAGAAGTTAGTACCATACTCATATAGACAGCAATTTAAATTCCACAAAATAGGCTCCTCCCTTGAATTAAATTAATGTTATAAATTTGAAGTGCATTGGCTTTATAGTTCAGCTTATAACTAATGTTTATATGTGTGTTTGCTTTTTGATTATATAAGAACTATAAGCATAAGAAATTGAAAACTGGATCCATGTCTGTATTTGTTTACATAACAGTATCTTAAAATATTTTAAGTCAACACTAGAGGTTTATGAGTAGATTCTCCCAAAATGAATCCATATATTACTCAGCTTTTGGAAACTGTTCAAAGATGAGGATCTGCAGTGACTTCCCTTGGGATTATTTATCACTATTAACAGAAATTCAGGAACCAGGTTCACCAGAGAATGTAATCAAGGACTGTCACTTTATATTATTACATTATAGCATTTATTTTTATTAAAAATACAATAAATTATTCCCCACAGCTTTCTCCAAGATTTTTTCAAAGAGTCAGATGACAATGCACATGCAGCCTACAGTCCATCCACCTGAAAGATCTGTCTTTGTTCACTCAAGATCAGTGTAACCCAACAGATGTTTCTACTTTAAAGGTCATAGAGAATTTATAAAGTTTCTTCTTTCCTGTTTTCCTTAAGTTTAAATAGTCCTATAGTCAAAAAAATGCAATACAAGTCTCATGATCAAATCCAAAGCTAATAAATATCTAGAGAATATGGTCCTCTACAGAAGGCCCTTTTGCAAAAACTGGGAAGAACAGTGGTAGGTTCGGTAGGCACAAAGACCTGGGTTCAAATCCTCATTTTGCCACTTCCTGTTTATATATATGGGCTTAGAAAGACTATATTTCATTTTTGAGTCTCACTTTACTGGTCTGGAGAGTAAGGTAAAGGACTATCAATTTAAGTAATGTGTGCAAATATACCTTTTATGTAGTGTCTAGAATGTATCAGAAACACTGAAATAAATATACAAGTATATGATTTTCACCTTATGTGCCTTTAACTCTTTCATTAGTTAATGCTCTACAGTTTTCCTGTTCTCTTCCCCTAAAAAATGAACACATATAAATTAAGAAAAAAGATTTTAAAACCAAGCTATACACCCTTACAGGTTTTGTGAAAACCAAAGGAAATAATGTATGAAAATGACTATGCCGAGGCATAGTAAATACTCACTTATATTTAATCTTTGTTTCTGAAATAAAGAGAAATTAGGATATTGTTACCTAAAAAATTAATAATAAAGATAAAATGAGAAATGACTTTACAACCAAGTAACTTAACTAAATAAAATAAAACATCAAGTGATGTATTGGAAAAATAAATGATTAGGAGTAAATGTTTTTATGCAACAGAAATGGCCCCGATGACCTGTTGAATGTGTGGGTAAACTTGCAAAATGAAAGGAAACCAGGATCCGGATGAAGAGGAAGCACAGCCAGCCTGGTCTAGCCCATTATTTAGTGGAGACTGGTGAGGAATATCAAGTCAGGATACCATCCAGGCTCTTCCAGGCTGATGAGCAGCTCTTATTTTTACTTTTATTCTTAGATTATCCTCATCTTAGCTTTGGTCTCCACCTTCCCAGTAGAATCTCATCTGTCTTTTTGAGTCACAAACTTGACTAGGGGATAGGGGTGGATGGATTCTTTTTTTTTTTTTTTTTTTTTTTTCCCAAACCCTTTGGTTTGAAAAAAGGGTTGATTGTTTTTTTTTTTTTTTTTTTTTTTTGATTGCCAACTCCATCAGGTCTACAATAAAGAATATATAAGAAAATCTCCCAAAGGAAAACTGAGTTCCTTTTCCCAGAGTAAGGGGGAATGCCCAGCCAGACTGGAATTGTAAATGTTTTCTATGGCTCCAGTTATTGTCATAGCTGTCATGAATTTAAAGCCAGAAAGTAAGTCAAAGATCTATCTGAAAAATACAATGGGTTAATGAGGTGACATCTTGTTATGATCGTGACTACTCTTGGGATGTTAAGAATTAGCTGTGTGACTGGGCGCCTGGGTGGTTCAGTTGGTTAAGCGACTGCCTTCGGCTCAGGTCATGGTCCTGGAGTCCCGGGATCGAGTCCCGCATCGGGCTCCCTGCTCGGCGGGGAGCCTGCTTCTCCCTCTGACCCTTCCCCCTCTCATGTGCTCTCTGTCTCTCTCATTCTCTCTGTCTCAAATAAATAAATAAAATCTTTAAAAAAAAAAAAAAAAAGAATTAGCTGTGTGACTCTGTATCTACCCACTGTAGTATTTTTCTGGTGAAGCACATCAGGGTCCCCCTTAACTCCCAATAAAGCATACGACTATTCTTCATGCACCGGCCACCCTCAGTAACCCAGTAACTAATATCAGGTATAACAGTTAACTCTGGGTTCATTTTCACCATTATTAAACTTCAGTATTTTTTTCAGGTTTAATTTCTACTGTTGTATCCTCTTTGGTAAGTAAATTTGGAAGTGTGACTATTCTTTCTTTCTTTTTTCTTCATTTTCTATATGCAGAAGCTAAAAAGAGCCATGAAACTCAATTATTCTGATTCTTCACGGCTCATCTACATGAAACAGGCCACACAGCTAACACATAGAAACATCATCATATCCCCAGTTGTGTGGCATCAAACAATACTTTGCGGAATTAGTCTCAGGAGGATCAGACCTCTCAGTATCATTGACTCTTGTCATGTGTTCCAGGACAAAATGCACAGGGGGAAAGCTCACTGCCATGGTCCGAGGTGTGTCTGAAATTTTCTAGCACTGCTATCTGCAATCACTAAGGTCAGATGCAGAGACCGTCATAGTTAACTCTTCCACTGGGATTCCGTTAGCTCAAGCCACGTGGTTAAGTGGCCAAATCAAGACAGATGTTGAAAGGGTCTTTTGTTTGCTAATAACAGATGTTTAAGTAGTGACAGATAATGATGACTTTAAAACTCAGTTTCATTGCATGAAGATCTAGGTATTGTGTTAATACTTAGTTTTGACAGGAGTAAATTCTTAGGCAATTAGAAAAGCTTTCAGAGTGTATCAGTATATTACGAAGCTTTCTGGAATTTATTTTTTAAATATGCTCTATTTTTATATTACTTTTCTGAGGGTGTGAAACTTTTTAGTTTTTAGTTTGAATTCTCTCAAAGCAGGAAATTCTAGTTTATTTGAGAGGTAAGTCAAATGAATCACCAGTAGAGAGTTGGGGAAATGATGGGATGAAGCCAATTAAGGAAGTGTTACCAAGCATATTACCACCACAGACAACTGGAGCTGAATCCCAGGGGAGGATCAGAGTCAACTATGCTGCAGTGTTATTCCACCTGAGAGATAGGGAGCTAGACTATTTTCCACCAACTCTCTGTCACTGGGTAATGACTTACCTGGGGACTCTAATTCCCAGCCCTTTCCAGTCAGCCCTGCCCTGAGCAGAGCTGGCTCTGTTGGCTAAAGGAAGCCCTTGGTCATAAAAAGCATAGATTTGGGAAGTTGGAAGTCAGATATCACTATGCCAGGGGAATAGAAGCAGGACACTCTAAGTATCTGCTACAGAGGTATATCAACATTTCTTTTCTTTCTTTTTTTTTACATATAGAAACTAGGGCAAAGGGCGCCTGGGTGGCTCAGTCGTTAAGTGTCTGGCTTCGGCTCAGGTCATGATCCCGGGGTCCTGGGATCGAGTCCCGCATCGGGCTCCCTGCTCAGCAGGGAGCCTGCTTCTCCCTCTGCCTCTCTCTCTATCTCTGTCTCTCATGAATAAATAAATAAAATCTTAAAAAAAAAAAAAAAAACTAGGGCAAAGATTTTATGCAGTTTTTTATTTCAAGAATACAAAGAAATCCACTGTGCTAATTGGCCTGGGAAATATGCTAATGCATATTAAAATAAAAACAATGAATTAAACTAATCTATTTTATGGCGTGTCCCTAATCCCCAAGATGACAAAAAGGAACCATTGTCTACTCTGCTCCATTTCCAATAGTGATGAGTCATACGTTGAACCAGTGATGTTAAGAGAACCTTTCAGAAAGTCATAAATAAATAGCATTTCACAATTCAATTTAGTGTTTAGTAGCTGAAAGAATCATGTCTACATCATGCTTCTGATGGTAACTTCACTAACTTCAGATGAGTTCACCTCAACTCAGACCAAACATACAATTTAATTCCAGTTGGGGTGTATATTCGATTACACTATATTCTGTTAGTACTTACTGGGTGCTAACAATCTGAAATGTGAATGTGACTTTATCAATAAGGGAAATTAACTTGAGAAGGAAAGGCTGATCTCTATAATAAATTAGTAACCTATATAGAAATTATTTCTAAAACAATTTTTTATCAATTATTGTTGATCAATCCAGTTTTTTAAGAGTGGTTTCCACAATGTGCTACCAGTTTTCTTTATTTTTATGGTATAATTCCATGTTTATTTATTTTTCCAGACATTTTTATAACAATTTTCAAATACACAGCTAAATTGGAAGTATACAGTACAGATCCATATACCCATGATCTGCATCTTACAATTAACATTTGGCTATATTTTCCTTATTACATAAATCTATTAGTTTCTTATCAGTGCTATATGTTACCACAAATTCAGTGGCTTAAGACAACACAAATTTATTATCTTACAAACCTGGAGGTCAGAAAGCTAAAACAGGTTTCATGAAGCTAAGAATGAAGATGTTGGCAGGGCTATGTTCTCATTATATGACTTTCTGGAGACTCGAGGGAAAAATCCATCCCCTTGACTTTTCCAGCGGCTAGCAGCCAACTGCATTCTTTGGCTCCTGGTCCCTTTCCTCCACCTTCAAGTTCAGAAGCAAGGTATCTTCATTTTTTTTCTGACTTTGATCCCTCTTTCCCTTGGCACATCTCCTTCTCTGACCCTTCTGCTTCATTCTTTTATTTTTTAAGGACCCTTGTTATAATATTGGACCCAGGATAACCCAGGATCATCTTCCCATTTTAAGATACTTAATGACATCTGCAAAAACCCCATTGTCATGTAATGTAACATTCACAGTTTCACATTATTCTGTCAACTGTACCATCTAAGCACTGTCCATCCCCCCTTCTATCCACTGATCTATCTTTTTTTTTTTTTTTTTTTTTTTGGTGCCTCTCAAAGTAAATCACAGGATACTTATTCTTAAGGGTCCCTCTCTATTGAGTTCTCAATAAAGACAAGTTATTCTGTATCTTTACACTTTGTTTAAAGCAGCATATATTTTACAAATTCTTCACATTTTTCAAGAATTTGTCTATGTGAATGTTTACACAGTTTTGCTACTCTATGCATGTATTTTTACTGATCTACTTGGTGTGTTAACACAGGGTGCCAATTTAAGAATATTTTAAATGTTTGTTTTAACATTTATTTTCTTCTTTCTTCTTTATGTAGATATTTTGCTCTCAAGCAGTTCCTATTGAACCCTTCTCACAATATTGGTTGATGAATAAAAAAAGAAAATTCATGTTCCAGTAGAGTATTTTATATTTGTGGGCTGAGTTTAACAGCAGTGTGGATCATGGGATATATATAAATATATATATATATATATATATATATATATATATATATATATATATATTCCCAAAATTATATATATCATCCTTTAATTAAGCAAAGATTTTGTCCCCCAAGGTGGGCATGTTCCTATAGAAATATGAAATGGTAAATAATTCAATTACTATTTAGATTTGTCTCTATAATAACATACCAACTTTGAATTTATAAATTCATATTATAATACCTATTGAACTAGAATTCACCATCCTCTCACTCAAAAGAAAGTAATAAAGTTACAATGGTAATAATATTGATTGATATATATTGAGTATTGAATATGTGCCAGACACTGTGAATTATTTAATATTATCACTCCTATTTTAGAGATAAGGGGGAAAAAGTATAGGCATATTGAGTAAAATGTTCATATAATTAATTTGTATGAAACTAAGATGTAAGTAACCCTTCTGAGCATGATGCTTGGGGCTCAGAGAGAGGCAGGAACCAAGGAAGACATCTTATTCAGTATGGACGGAATAAAGAGAAGCTTTCCAAGAGAGGTAACTTATTCCCTTGTCTGTTTTTTAATTATATAATGTATTGCCTACTATCAATGATATCAATGATGGTAGCCATGTTTTATATTAGATCTTCAGGTTTAGTCATGTTCTAGTTAAAAGTTTGTAATCTTTTACTAAACTCTCTCTATTCCTACCACTCCGTCCCCCCCAGCCTATGGAAACCACTTTTCTAGTCTCCATTTCTGTAAGTTTGACCTCTTCCTTTTTTCCTTCTTTTGTTGGTTGGTTCATTCTTCTATTCCTTCTTTCCCTCCTCCTTCCTTTCCTTCATTTGTTTATTTTATTTTTCATATAAGTGATACTATGCAGTCTTTCTCTGTCTGGCTTATTTCACTTAGCATAATGCCTTCAAGTTCTGTCCATGTTGTCACAAATGGCAGGATTTACTTCTTTCTCATGGCTGAATAATATTCCCCTGTGAATATATACCATATTTTCTTTATCCATTCATCTGTTGATGGATATTACATTATTTTGGCTATTGTGAATAATTTGGTATCTTCTTTTCATTTCCTTTGGATATAAACCCAAAAGTGGTATTGCTGGATTTTATGGTAGTTCCATTTTAAATTTTCTGATGAACCTCCATACTGTTTTCCATAGTAACTGCACCCAATGGAGGCAACTTCTAGTGAACATGCTGGAGTCAGTCAATTGTAAAAATCAGATTAGCATTTTCCAGACCAGGGAAACAGAATGAAAAAATACCTAGAGCACTGTTTCTCAAGGGGGGATAATTTTACCCCCCCCAAGGGGCATTTGGTAATGTCTGGAGACATTGTTACCTGTCACACCATGTAGGGTTGCTGCTGGCCTCTAGTGGGTAGAGGCCAGGAATGCCACTTTCCATCCTGCAATGCACAGCAAATCCACAACAAAAATTATCTGGTCCAAAATATCAGTAGTGCCAAGGTTGAGAAACTCTAACCTAGAGCACACATGGATGCATGATAAATGGCAAGTGCAAGAAATAAGTAGTTCTAGTGCCTAGAACAGAGGATTCAGGTGTACAGCAGGAAAAAGGAGAGTGGTAAGTCAGCCATGGGTCACTCATTAGTGATTTTGTACATTAGTCGAAGGACTCTGGACTTTATCCTCCAGAGAATGGATCAAAGGAAGAATTTTTAATAGTGGGATAACTTGACAAATCTGTATATCTTGGGAAGAGGGTGTGCTTTATGAGAACAAAATAAGATAATGCATATGAAAGCAATTTATAAAATTCTATATACATTTTAAGCATTATTATTTCATATGTCTGACCTCATCATTAAAATAGGTTGATATCAAGTGAGATTTATTAGAGTGATTAAAAAATCACACCACAATTTGACAAGCTCATCTGCCAGTACTCCCATAATCTAATGCATTGTTACTGTACCCCTAAATAAACTCAGTCATATGCTTTTTGATTTCTGTAAAAGTGCCATTTCTTGTTCTCTTCACAGCTATTTATACTTCTGACTCTTATTATGCATTCACATTACATATCTGTCAGTCTCCTAAGCCAGCTCTGTTCCAGCACCTTCTCGGGAGTTTGTACTGCTTTGACATCTGCAGTAGTACCCATCATGTTACTGATTCAGACAGACACAGTTGCATGATAGAAAGTGAAGTACATAGTTTTTCCCAATTCTCTTTTCTCTTCCTACTCTTTCCCTTCATCTTCTTTTTCTTCCTTGTTCTTCTCCCTGTCTTTTCTCCAGAACTTGGTTAATGGCAATAGGAAAAGCTAACAAGAAAGAAACCCTTACCGGGTGCCTGGGTGGCTCAGATGGTTAAGCGTCTGCCTTCGGCTCAGGTCATGATCCCAGCGTCCTGGGATCGAGTCCCGCATCGGGCTCCCTGCTCCTTGGGAGCCTGCTTCTCCCTCTGCCTCTCTCTCTGTCTCTCATGAATAAATAAACAAAATCTTTAAAGAAAAAAAAAGAAAGAAAGAAACCCTTATCAAAGTCTAACTGTGACATCTGATTGTGTTACTTGTGAGGTATAATCATAAATGACTTTAAAAATGACCTCTGGCAGGAATCCTCTGAGATACTCCCAATGATCTTGCTTCTTGGTATTTACAGCTTTGTGTAATTCTCTCCCCTTGAATAATTTGCTACTAATCAATACAATATGGCAATACTGAGGGAATGTCACTTCTGTAATTAGGTTGCAAGAGATGGTGACTTCTGTCTTGCTGATATACTCTGTCTCTCTCTCTCTTGCTGGTTTTGATAGAGCAATCTGCCCCATGGGTGAGGTCCATGAGCCAAGGACTTGGGGGCAGACAGCAGTCATTAGCCAGCAAAGACAACCCTGGAGAATCTGAGGAACTGCCAATAGCCACGAGTTACCTTGGAAGTGGATCTTTCTATAATTGGGCCTTTGGAAGAGACCCCAGTCTCAGCAGACACTTTGATTGTTGGCTTCTGAGAGATTGTGGTAGAGGACCAGCCAATAATAGTTTTAAACTATTGATGTGGTACTCTGTTACACAGCAATTGGTAAGTAATAGGACTCTTAGTCTAGATTCTTTCTGAAAAGAAATTATCTTTCTCATCAACTGATAGGTGCCAAAGACACAAAGATGAAAAATGTGTGAACTTCAAAGGATAAAATCCCAAGGCAGCTTTGTTTCATTGCGGCATAAATGAACTTAATGAAGGTAAGATACTTTATAAAAATATACAGTTATTTCTGGCATCCTGAAATATAAGTGGAAAAAATGAATTATTTCTTCCCTTCCATGGACACTCATCTTTGGATCTTTAACCATATAGAAAGAATGGTAAGATTTTGGACCCAAGTTTTGACACAATCTGTATTAGTTGGGGTGATAGTAACAACTGTAATAAATAAAACCCAAACCACAGAATACCCGGTAGCCATTTATCTAATGCACATCAAGTTCAAAATGCACGTTTCTCATCTACATGAATTTCTCTTACCAGCATACATTAGAAATCCTGAGTTTTTCAATCTTAAGGCTGAGCCATTTTCAATTCATTCCTGAGCTTTCCACAAAAGGGGGAAATGGCTAGAATATTGCTCATAAGAAGATTTTGTGAACAGTGTCAGGAATTGGTTTACATAACTTCTGCCAACATATCTTTGGCTATAAACTAGTGTAGTCATGCCTAATGCCAGGGAGACTGGGGAACGCAGTCTAACTGTGCCCTGTAGGAAGTATAAATGGATATTTATACCAAGGCTCTACCACATGTTATGACATACTTAGTATGCCAGTTTAAGAGAAGTAAACCATGGGTCTCTGTTTATGTTGAAAGGGCAAATAAAATATAGCATTTCTCTAACCTTACATTAATGAAAATTAATTGATGAAAGTGTTAATCAATTGCAAAAAACATTTGGGGCATTTGTAGGTTTACTAGGTGCATCACTTTAATTAGAATTATGTAATTCCATTATCATTTATTTTAACTAAATTTAAATTTCATGCCATTAGATCAACAGCATCTGAAAGAAAAAGAAATGACATTGCATCCCAAATGAGTTGTATAGATTATAACATTCATTAAACTTTTACCTAAATGAGCTATTTCAGAGAGGTCTATGTGACTATGGGGTTAGGGAATTTAGTTAGCTCGAACTTTCCAAATGGAATCATGCTGCTTCTAAGTCCTAGACACGCCATTCTGTTTTCATGTTAGACTAGTCAGTTCCCAAAGCCTTAGTTTAACAAGTTCATGAAACAAATACATTTTTTTCTCTTTATACTCACCTAAACACTGATGTATTTTTAATCAGATTTTTTAACTATGGCATTAAAATATCCTGTTCACTAGTTTTCTATCTGGAATGAGGTTTCTATCTCTTTTAACTAAAAAAAGCTCATCATAATTAATTTTGAATTAGAAATCACCTGGAAATCCTTTATTTGTGATTTTTTTAGCAACTGCTTTTAACCACAGAAATGAAAATATGCTATCCTTACCATTCATAATTTCACAGGACACAAATGTGGCAGGACATTGTGATAAATTAAAGATGCTATGTTCAGACGTCCAGATACCTTTCTCCTGCTCTGCTGGTACTCTAGAACTATGCAAAAATAAGAACTGGTAGGTTGGGTGGGTGCTGTTATGTATCTTGGTTTTGAAAAGCTGATAATGGATGATAGACCCAGATTTTAAGGGCTCCCATCTAGAATGGCAAAGTCCCACAAGCATGTAGGTATTTGTTGGTAAAGCCACTGCCTTGAGGTATTCTGGTGGAATGTTTAGTGAAGGACAGGATTGGTGTCAGAGAGAGTTATGAAAGTGTAATGGAGCTCATTCTGGTTTAAGAAATGGACAGGATAAACTAGAGATATGTTATAAATTGTTCTTCTTTTAAATTGATGGACTATAGGAGAAATCATATGCTCATCTTAAAGTTGATTACCTAAGGATCAGAACTGTAACTGGAGGTCAAAAAGTTCTCATATAAATCACACTCACACACACACACACACACACACAAATCAAAAAGTATTGGCTGAGCGATGTTGTTTTAACTTCCGTAGAGTACTTCATTTTTAATGGCTATTTATAAGGTCCTGTGATGAATTGGGTCATATATATAAAATATTTTTACCTCCTTGGTGAGAGGTTATTTCAAATCAAATGATTATTATTAGTGGGGGTGAGCACTGAACAAATAGAAGACAATTTTTGTCAGTTTATGAGGGAAAAACTTCAGAAAACTTTTTCCAAGGTGGAATTCACCTAATTGGTTTTTTGCTTATTTTTCAAAGATAACAACAGAGATTCATGGCTATTCTTTCTCAGAGTGTCCTGGACCTATTTTCAGGCCTGGATATTCTAAATTTGAATTTGGTTATACCAGAAATATTTGTCTCTGCTTTCATACCTAGTACAAGTTCAACCTTCTTTGAAGACCAACATTTCATCACCACATTCCTGTCCAGTTCTTTGATCCCTTGAATCAAGTACCTGCATTTTCTAGCTTGATATACTTGCAATTGTTCCAATAGGTTCCTTACTATATTTATTTATTTATTTATTTATTTATTTATTTATTTATTTGAAGTTTAATTCTGGTAACTTGCCAGCTCTTTTGGCCCTCCAACTTGGCCTCACCATTCATTATAAAAGCCTTATATCACATGATTGGTGACATAAGAGACAATAGTTATCAACTACATTCAGTTAGTTAAAGGAAAAATTCCAGAAATTTAATGAAATTCAACTGATTTCTAATTATTAAAGTTCTTGGTTATGTTCTTTTCTTTTCCCCTCTTTTTTTTTTTTTTTTTGTATAACTACAGTAAGCCTCATGTTGTCATCAGAGTTTACTCTCTCTTTAAAAAAAAAAAAAATAAAGACTTTATTTATTTATGAGAGAGGGAGAGAGAGAGCATGCAAAAGCAGGAGAGGGCCAGAGGGAGAGGGAGAGAATCTCAAGCAGACTCCCTGTTGAGCAAGGAGCCCAATAAGTTGGGCTCCATCTCACGACCCTGAGATCATGACCTGAGCGGAAACCAAAAGACAGACGCTTAACTGACTGAGACATCCAGGTGACCCTTAAAATATTTTTTTTAATTTAAAATTTTTTAAAGTAATCTTTATGTCCAACATGAGGTTCAAATTCACAACCCTGAGATCAAAAGTCACATGCTCTGCTGACTGAGTCAGCCAGGTGCCCCAGGTTTATTGCTTCTTAAAATCAGTATATGTTACAATTGTCTATCATTATAAACCTTTCAGGTGATTTCATAAAATTAGATAATCCTTTATATTTCATTATAATTAAAAGTAGAATAAAGAGGCAGGTACAGTAAATTATAACAGTTTTAAGGAAAAGTTAATAAATTAAATGCATATTAAAGGCAAAATATTTGAAGAGTCAAAATGACAAAAAAAAAGTGAGACACATTAAAAAGATAGCAATTAAGAGAAATGATAACAACAATAAGCCAGGCGAGAATTCTAAGACCTCTATCATTTTACAAATAGTCAGCTCTACAGAATAAATGTGAGATCAGTTGATGGTAAGATGGGAGGTTTCTGGAGCTAACAATTCTAAACTTCCATTGTCTATATGGCTTAGCAGTTTGAGTGAGTCCTTGTCTGTGTTCCAAAGAAGAAAATGTATCGTGTGTGATTGTGTGTGATTTATATGAGAGCTTTTTGACCTCCTCTACAGAAGTAGAGACTAGACAAAGGTATGAAATACTGTAAAATCTCCTTGGGGTGAAGTAATTTGTGCTGGGAATATGAGGAAAATGTTAGTTTAACACAGGTTCACCAGCAAATCTAGTAGAGTTTTTTTCCTAAGTACTATGATTTTGTGGATTCCCAACTAACTCAACCACGTGGGTGTCAAACTATATTAATGTTAAATGGTAGACATGAGAAAATGAAATGAGAGATTAGACTGTTGCTCTTAACAGACTTAAGAGATGAATTCAAGGCTCAAAGTGGACCATAAGGTAATATTTGTAGAAGTCAGTGGAATAAAGTTAATATATTTTAAACCAGGTTGGTTAGTTTTTTGCATGTATTGATCATTGGTCATTGTATGGTTTAAGGTATGCTACAGAAACAAAGCCAAAATTTCAGAAGCTTAAAGTTAAAATGCGGAAAATTCTCAAGGAGAAGAAAAAGATTGACAATTTTCAATCTTCCCACATCCTCACCTTGGGTTGATGAGGGACTCTGATCCATGTCTTATTCATAGACTAGCTAATAAAGACTAGCATGTCACTGGTTGAAATGTCTTTGGTGGCTGTGGTGGGGGAAAGGCATATGAAGAATCACATACTTGTTCAATCATTTCTATTCTTAAATAATACATGTTTTTACTCCTCTTCTCATTTCACTGACCAAAACAAGCGCATGACCATTTGAAGAGAGCAGAAAAGCCTAATTGTATCCTGTGTCCAGAAGGAGGAAAGACAGAAATATTAGTGATGACCATGAATAACTACCCATTGGATCTGTTGACTTGCACTGATAAACATGTGACAGATGTTATTGAAAGAAGTGATATAAATATTCTTAAAAATGCATATTTGTGTGTAGTATATATGCATATATATATGTGTATATACCATACATTATAATTACCAATTATACAAATGAAAATCAATGATATATTTTATATATATGCAAGATAACAAGGTAGAAGGATTACCGCAAAATACAAATTTTATTTTCTTTGTCCACAAGGTCCTTATAGTTTATTAAAGGAAGATGTTTAAAAAAAATAGACTAATTAATTTCTAATAAAGCATTTTAATATTCCTTGCCTCATCCTCAAGATCAGAGTATTTCTTGAAAAAGATTAAAGTAATTTTTAAAAATGGAATAAACAAAACTTAGAAGAGAAAACCAGAATGTATTTATATTGTTTATAAATGGTGTCACTTATCTGTTATAAAGGAATTTCCACGCTCTCTTTGGGCTGTGTAAAATAATGCTAAATTGTTATACACCGGTTTTCTTTGAGGAGAACATATGGATCCAAGGATAAAAGCACAGAACTATCTTACATGATTTATGATGGTCTCTGCTTACCCAAGGCTCATTCTTGTTCTCTCATTCCCCTTTAGTAATATAAGTTGCTCATTTCCCAAGTATTTTAAGATGATATTCACTTTATGTCTGTCCCAGTAAGTTTACAAAAATTCTTCATGTTCGCTTTCAAAGAATCTGCTCAAATCACAGATTAAGTGCTCCCTACATGGCTAAATGCCAAGCTGAACCATGTCAGTAATGATAATGGTAGTTCAGTATGAGGTGGGATAAGAAAAATAAAACAGGAAATAAAGTAATTCTTCATTTCTGCCTTTGCGGTTTTCCTAAAACACCTTTATGGACACAATTAAGTTAAACAAATTCACAATTAAACAGTGAAATGCTGCTGGTAAACTTTTAAAAGTTGAAAAATGACTACCCTCCTCACCTTCGATGACTTTAGCTTATGGAATCACATGGGAAAATTAGAGTTCTCAATTTGGTATACAAAACATCATCAGCCAAGGTCAGGGGATGTGTATTGCCTGGCCAACTGCTTCAAGGAGGAATAACACTTTATTAGGAAATTTTAAGGTTTATGTTAATACAACTGCATTGTGAGTTGGTTAAACTAAAAATTAATGCTTTTAAAGTGTAGTTCCTATAAATTTTAAATGTATAATGTTCATATTATTTATGCTGTTTGTTTTATTTTTATGATGAAAAAGTCATTTAGCTCTTGGAAAAACTGTTCCCAAAATTACCTTACATTTGTTGAGATAAATGTTTCAATATCTTCAAGTGTCTTTGTTTCTGCTGAATGACATTGTGGAAAATGACCATTAACAGAGATGGGAACTAATTATCATTTCACTTTATTTTCTATTGAGAATATATATCATTGCATTAGGCAGTAAATGTTTTCTATACAATTGTAAAATGCAGGTCTTTTAACTTTTCTGGTAGCAAATGCAAGACCATGAAGGAAAAACAAACAAACAAACAAACAACCCTACTGTCTTTATGACTATTATACCATTTGGAGACCAAACTCCAGAGGTGGCTGTACTAGAAATGTCCAGTTCCACTACTGGGGAGCCTGGGTGGCTGTCTGTTGAGTGTCAGTCTTCAGCTCAGGTCATGATCCCAGAGTCCCAGGATAGAGCCCCACATTGGGCTTCCTGCTTAGTGGTGAGTGGGGGGGGGGGGTCTGCTTCTCCCTCTGCTCCTCACTCCACTTGTGCTCTCTCTCTCTCAAGTAAATAAATAAAATCTTTAAAAAAATAAAAAAAATATTTTGCTACATAAACTATTGCTACATAAACTAATACCGGAGGGTATGATCATCTGCATAAGAATGTTAGAACTAATTTTCTATTGTTGAAATCGTGTTCCAGTTATATTGACTACTGAAAAATATTTTACATGATTCTCTGATCTTGCCTGAAAGTATTTAAGAAGCTGGTGAGCAGAGCAGTGCAGTGGAGGTCTAGTCTTAGAATCCCATTGATTTCAGATCCTACCTCTACCTAAAGGTTTGTGTTGCTTGATCTACTGAAAAGTTTAGCTTCATTCTGCCCCTATGAGCCTATTAAATCCATCTCTATGAAACTAAAAACAAAGCAAAACAAACAAAAAACCCTGTTGAGTACTTAGGAAAGAATGTTGGGATATTTCCCAGTCCACAAGAATAAACAGTGCAAGTGTAAAGTTAGTATTTGCTCATTTTGTTTGCATTCCCTTGAAGATCAGCTGGACCATTCTGCATGTCCTCATCATTTGAAGTCTTTCCAGGTATCTAGGCTTTTTGATCTCATTGTCCCTTTTAGGGATTCTAGCAGAAATTGCATTTAACCTCTTTGTACTTAAATCACAGCTTCTGTTAATATTCCACATTACATTCACTTCCCACCATTAGACTCATTTGTTGGATAAATAAATGAATATATTGACTGCTAATCATATTCTTATACGGCCTAGAATTTTGTTTAGAGATAATGAGAAGGAACTCTCCTTACATATCATCATCTACTATATAAAGATAAGGAAAACAGCATGATCATGGCACCTGGAAACCTCTGTTTTTCCCTCTTGCACTCTTGCACATGCCTAATGCTGTCTTACCGGTTCTGTCTTCTAGAAACTGTTCATCAAATTCACCAGTCATTATCAAGATATAAAAGAATATCAGTAGCTTAAGATGGTACTCTCTCTTAAGGTACTCCACTTAAGATGACAAAAATTATGTTAGAGAAAATCAAAGCCTTTATTAAGTGAATTAATTTATCAAAGTTAGATCTTTAGAATCTACCTACAGGACATCATTTTGAAAAATACCTGAATGTTCTTATCTTCCTAAAATCCTTCCTTCTCAGTGTATGCCTATATTCCCCAACACATCAAGACAGACTCACAAAAAAATATGATTCCAGTACAGACTTAGCCAAAATATGCAACCAACATTTGCATTGCTAACAATGCATTTTTCAAATTATAGAAACTATACAAAGTCTTCAATAGGAAGCATGAGCCATGGTGTTGGCGTTTTGTGTTTTCCGTTATGTCTATTTTTCCTCCCTGTGGAATTTAGACTTTAAGGTGGCCCCATGATTCCACTTCCTGGCGTCCTGTGTAACCCCCGCTCCTTGTGTGTGGGTGGACCTGGTGACATACTTCCAAACAATAGAACATATCAAAGGTGATGGGATGTCATTCCATTGATGATACTAATCTCTGTCTTGCAAGAAGATTGCCATAGTCTTTCTCTCTTTCTTTCCCTCATAGGCTTTGAAGAAACAAGCTGTTATGAATCCTAGCACTATAAGAAAATAAATTCTGCAAACAGGCTGAAGGAGATTAGTAGCAACACCTCACTGAATTGAACCTTACTGAAAACCCAACCCTGCCTGCCTCCTTGATTGCAGCCTCTGACAGCCTAACCAGAGGACACACTTAGCCTGTGCCTGGACTCCTGACTCACAGAAACAGTGAGGTGACAAATGTGCATTGTTTTAAACTTCTAAGTGTATGGTTATCTGCTATGTTGCATAGAACTCACTCTTTGATTCCAGACTATTGTCAAGAAATGAAACATCTTATAATTTTCTTGCAACTAGAAAACCTTAAGTAGTTTATGTTGCTTTTTTATAGACTCAGACTAGCTGATTTTATAAAATATTGGACACTACTAAGGGAAGACACTTTAATACTGTACACACAATAACACATGTGAGATGTTGCTTACGTTTACTGTATGTGTGTCAGCCTAATAGCCAGAGAGAGTAAACGGACTCATCTTGTAATATTGTTTCAGGGACAAAATTAAAAGTGTAATATAAGCATTATGCAGAAATTCCCTTATAGGGGCTGCACTAGTCCCATTTATGTCTATGTGTTTGTCATGGTTTAAATTAGCACATTAATAGCAATACTTTCTACAGAAGACCCTATAACTAGGAAGCACAGGGAAGTTTGCATAAAATGCTAAAGGGGCACATCTTGGCATGCACAATTTGCCTCCTTGCTGAATTTTATTTAAACTTAATTTTTTTTCTAGCACATTTTGTCCCTTTCTCATCACGCTTTTACAGATAAGTAGATGCAAAGCACCTAAAGGCAGTTGTGATATGGCATCCTCGCCATGAAATTCTTGTTTTCCAAGTCTCTCTGCTGTTCTTTGCATTCAGTGACTTTAACTAGAATTCCTTCTTAGAATCAGAATCCTTTTCCTCCATGTTGTGCTCCCTCCCCAAATGGACTATTTATATTCCCCTAAAGGGTTTTCCAGGTTTTAAAAAGTTAAGGCAGTACTATATTTAGAATCACTAATATTTTATTTTCTCACAAGAAATTCAGTTTCATTGGGCATATGTTTTTACCCACATGTAATCAAATAACGTTGTTAGCACCTCTCAGTTTGCATTGACTACAGCTCAGTATTGGGGAAAAAAAAAAAAAAAAAACTTATTGGGATACCTGGGTGGCGCAGTTGGTTAAGTATCCAACTCTTGATTTCAGCTCAGGTCCTGATCACTGAGTCATGAGATCGAGCCCCACATGGGCCTCCTTGCTCACCCTGGAGTCTGCTTGAGACTCTCTCTCTCCCTCTACCCCTTTCCCCAGCCTCACTCCGCCACACCATTCTCTCTCTCAGCCTCTCTAAAACAAATAAATCCTCAAAAAAAGGAAAGAAAACTTATTAATATAGTTACCTAACTTTACATGGTAAAGAAGATTTTGCCGATGTGCATAAGTTAAAGATCTTGAGAGGTGGAGATGATCGTGGATTATGTGGGTGGACACAATGTAATCATAAGAGTCCTTCTAAGAAGGAAACAGATGAGTCAGAGTCTCAGAGAATTTGGACAGAGGTCAGAGTGGAGAAAAGGTGCCAAAGGTGGAGAAGCGATGTTATGAGCCAAAGAAGGGAGTCATCCTCTAGAAGCTAGAAAAGGTGAGGAAAAGGATTTTCCTCTGGAGCCTCTAAAATGTATACAACCCTGTGAGGCCATTTTAGACCTTTGATCTCCAGCACTGTACGAGAATAGATATGCATTTTTCTAAGCCACGAAACTTGGGGTAATTTGTTACAGCAACAATAGGAAACTAATGTGGTTTATAAAGGGATGTTAAAATTCAAAGTTTAGAAACCAAAGAATCTTAAGGACTTCCACAGTCTGAGAAACCCAAGTTGGCCAGATATTTCTCTTGTGAAGGGAGTATGTATTTTTGTCTTTATGTATAGACAGTAACCCATTTTCTTTCTTAGAGGAAAGGAATCTTATTTATGAGTCAGCACAGCCCAGATTGGGAATGAGCACTAGCTCATCACCAAAATTTAAGGTCTCCAGTCCTCTGCCTGGGATAAATTTCTTCAAGTTTGAGTAGCTGTAAAACTGGAAGATGATTTGGATCTAGATAGGTGGACATTGAAGATTTAGCCAGAAGCCCAGACCAAAACCCCGTGGGGACGGTCATTTTGGATTTGTGTGGAAACCTACAGATTTTGTTCCGTAGAGAAGAATTTGTACAGCCAGAGCTGCATCCAGTCAAAACTCTCTTACCTCATTCAGCACACCAGCGACATTACTCCCCACTGATTAACGGCAACAGCAAGAACCATAACAAAATTCAAGTTTGAGTTCTAACCAAAGAAGGCCAATTCATAGAAAGTTTGCAGATAGTTCATTAGTAGATACATTTCTTACCTAGGTAGGTACACGAAGATAATGTGCTTTGTTTAAGTGTAGCAGACAATAGTTTTTAATCCCATCTGTTTCTCCTGAGAAAGGAAAATAAATTGCAATAGGAAGTCAAAGGGTCTCAAAATTTCCCTTTAATTCTGGCAAATATGTGATTTTTCCAATTCCTGCTTGAACATCTCTATATATGGAGATATATCTACAGACAACCTTGTCTTTGATGGAGTGCTAGAAAGTTCCCAGTCAGAGCTGAAATCTTCCTTCCTATAACCCACAACCTGCATTTACCTTATTAAAGATGCTGCCCTTGGCAACATGACCATAATAATTCACAAATGTAAAAATCCCTGTGCTTACGGTAAGTATCAGAGCAGAGCTTGCCCTAATAGCCTTCTCATCCCAGTTTTGCACTGGTTTTTCTATCATACTCAAAGTTGAGCTCAATGTTAAAGACCCAGTTATATGTTGCCTTTCTAATGTTTACTGGGGGGAGGGAATCTAAGAATAGAATAAACGGATTAAGTGACAGAATGTTATTTCAAGCATAAATAAATTTTATGAAAACACGACTCCATGTCTGTGATAACTCAAAATTGTTTTGTTTCTCCAAGTCACTGTGAAAAATTGCTTAGCAGGGAGTAATTTTTATTACCTATTGAAATATGTTTTGGAGGATCTTCATATAAATTTTGACTAAAAAGCATATTTATCCTTTCAATAGAAAGCAAAAAAAAATCATAACCTACAAATATTAAGAAAGAAAAGGTTTATGGTGTGGATGCTTAACATAGAGAAAATGCAGGGTTGTTGTCTCAAGGCCACAATCCCTGGAATATTTTAGCTGTTGATTCATAAATGAAACAGTTTAGGTGCCACTCTTCTCTGATCCTGGTTCTGTCAGAATTGCCATTAAGTGAACTTAATAAAATATTGTAATGCACGTAACCCTCTCTTTCTACCTTTTAATAAAAGGGAACAAGAAGAAAGTACTCCAGCATTAGAGAGTTCTTATTCTATTGCAAAAAGAAAATCCTTCCTGTCTCATTCCTGACATGTTCCTGTTATTATTGTTGTTTCTGCATCTGGTGCATACACAAATTCACTTGGCACTTCTGGTCTGGGTAGTTTTAGTATTTAGTAACTGTTCCTAGATTTTACCCCCTCTCCTCCTCCCCTACCCACTGGAAAATCAAATCAAATCTGGAATTTAGTAAAGTCAGGGCATAATATGCCATACTTCTTGACTCATTTTGAAAATTTTATCATGTTTAGTTATTTGAAATGAATAAAATATACAATAATACTTTGGGTGTCATTCAGTAAATAAAATGAATTCTGAATCATCCCAAGGGTGTTACCAATGGACAACTGTCTGTGTTCATGGACAGTAATCAAACAACCTGTTTAATTCAGTCTGAGTTTTGTTCACCCAAGACTGGGGTGTACATTTAATGAATTGTATGGTTACGCATTAGGCAGAAATCTTGCTTTACAAATTCTACTAAGCTAACTTATCTGATACAGTTTAAGTTTAGTTTGGTGTCAAACTATATGTCAACACAATTTTAATATCTTTTAAATGATTATTAGTATTATTAAAGAAAACCATAAACTCATACCAGTATACTCATTTGGTTTTTGACAAATGCACAAAAGCATCCAAGTGAGGAATTATGGTCTTTCCACCAACTGGTGGCTGGACCAAAGCAATTATCTTTAGGGAGGAAAAGTGAATTAACCTCCAGAATTTCAGTTTCCAATTCTGCATGTAAGGAAAGTCAGACTAGCTGACTGATTCAATAAATAAATAAAACATGATAGACATTATCTGTATATACTAGTCATCTTACTAACTTAGTGTATTTCCAAAAATAATTTATATACAAACTAAAGAGAAGACAAATGTTAGAAAAGCATTTTGAGGCTTGAAGGATCTAACATCTCACTAACGTTTATTTGTTTCCAAGCTAACAAAGTGCTCTTGATGTCAGTGTTTCTGTATTTTGATGTTAGGCAAAGAGTGAATAAATATATGAATTTATTGTGAAAGTGGGAAGATATTAATAAAATACAATGAAAATTAGAATGAGTCATGATCCTTGTTAATAACGTACTCTCCTAACAGGTCCAGGGTGGCTTTCTGTCTCTTTCATAAACACCTGTGAGTTCATCACTGATAATGAGAGCTTCAATATTTGCAAATTGGCTTATATCTACCTCTGCGTTCCCGTCCTATCCTTCTGCCCTTCCCAACTGCTACTTTTTTAAAAATTATGTTCATAATTCTGCTTTTGTTTAATACAGTTTTTACATGAATATATTACTCACACATACACATGTATTATTTAGTTTTTGATGTTTTAAAATTTATAAAAAAATATGAACATATTATAAATAATCTTTGGGTCTACAGTTCTGCCATTCCATATTACATTGTCATGATTCATCCATATCATGGTAATGTAGGTATAGTTCATTGTAGTTCGTTTATTTTCTTGTCTGTATATTTCATTGCTTTAACGCAGGGTTTCTCAACATTGGCGGAACAACAGATATTTTGGACTGGATAATTCTTTGCTGTGGGGGGCTGTCCTGTAGCAAGGTAGGATGTTGAGCAGCATCCCTGGCCTCTGCTCACTAGATGCTAGTAGACAAACAAACTAGACAAACAAAAATGTCTCCAGATGTTGCCAAAAGTTCCTGGGGTACAAAAATCACTAGAGGTTGGGGCGCCTGGGTGGCTCAGTTGGTTAAGCGACTGCCTTCGGCTCAGGTCATGATCCCGGAGTCCCGGGATCGAGTCCCGCATCGGGCTCCCTGCTCGGCAGGGAGTCTGCTTCTCCCTCTGACCCTCCTCCCTCTCATGCTCTCTGTCTCTCATTCTCTCTCTCTCAAATAAATAAATAAAATCTTTAAAAAAAATCACTAGAGGTTGAAAACCATTGATTTAATATATCACAGTTTGTTATTCATTATATTACCAATGGCAGGTGTGTTATTTTCATATTTTGTATTATTCTTGGAGCTTTCTTAGACAAGTCTCCTGATAAACACCTTGCAAAAGTTTCTTTCGGGAGTAGAGATGTTAGTTAGTAAAGCATGTGATTATAGAACTTTACATGATGTCAAATACTTATCCCAACCCATTTAACTAATTTATGCTTCTACTTGCTATCTTAAGAGTTTGTTGATTTACATTTTCTCTAACCTTCATATGTCAGATTTAATATAGGCT
Organism: Neomonachus schauinslandi; assembly: GCF_002201575.2. NCBI lineage: Eukaryota > Metazoa > Chordata > Mammalia > Carnivora > Phocidae > Neomonachus > Neomonachus schauinslandi. The sequence goes on from NC_058411.1 coordinate 18,386,025, forward strand.
AATGCCAGTTGAGTGGTAATAAAATAATATCTTACTATGATCTTGATTTTCATTTTCCTGATTACTATCAAGATTGAACATGTCATCATCCTTCTATTGGTCATTTGTGTTTTCTCCTCTGTAAAATGTGTATTTATACTTTTGCCTATTTCCTTTCTCTGTTGAATTAACTTTTCTGTAATAATTTGCTGCATATTGCTCCTCGATATTAACCTTTTGTTAGTTATATATGTTATATAAATATGTTCTCTCAGTTTATAGCATATATTTTTAGTTATTTTAAGTGCCTTTTGATGGACACAAGGCTTATGCTTTAATATTGTCAAGTGTATCTTTTCTCTTGTATTTTAGTCCTTTTTGTTAAGATTGTTTTCTTTACCCCAAAGCTAGAAGATATTTATCTGTATTTTCCTAAATGTTAAAACATTTTGCTTTTGACATTTAACTGGTAATATGCTTGCAGTTGATACTTATGTATGTTTTAAGATAGGAATAATTTTTGTTTGTTTGGATTTTCATATGAAAATGATGTTTAGTTAGCTCAAATTGTAGAATAGACTTCCTTTTCCCCACTGATCTAACATTGTCTCTTCCCGCATAAATCAATGTTCTATAGATGTGTACGTTTGTTTCTGGGCTTTTAATTCTATCATAATATTCATCACTTTCTCTATTCCTATGTCAGTAATTTCTTAGTAATAAATAGCACTGGAGATAGGACAGGTATCTCTTTTTATGCTTTTCAATAATCCCTCCCCCATAGATGTAACTGGGCTATACTTAGGCCTTGAGACTTCCAAGCAAATTTTAAATTAATTTTGAAAAATTCCATGAACTTGAGATTTTTACTGAAATAATGTTGAAATTTAAGATCAATGTGAAGACATGTGATGTATTCATTCAGTGTACTCTTTTAAATTAATTCTATTAACTCTTCCCATACATGAGAATTATATGTCTTTTTAGCTTTTGAAACTTGTTTGCACTGTCCTGTTAAACCTCTGGATGGGTGTTCTTTTTGTGGGGAGATGTTTAATTATACCTTCAATTTCTTATATATACTACTATTGATGCATCCTATTTTTTAGTCACTTTTGGTTAATTACATTTTTCTAAAATTTCTTATCATATCATGTAGGTTTTCAAAATTGTTGAGATAAACTCATATAGATACTACCTATTATATTTTAATCTTGGCTACCTGCAATTTTGTCCTTCTTTAATCTTTGCCTCATCTAAAGTTATATGCATGAGGCTTTTTTATTATGTCATCACATTTGTGTAAAATTTGGGCTGACTATAAGCATCTAGGCCCAGTTTGTCATCGTGTCCAATTTTTTGTCTGTGATAATTTTTATTTGTACTTATTTGTATTTCTGTGATCAATTTTTTTTGAGATTTATCTATTTTGTTACTCTTTTCAAATAACCTTGTGCAGTTTTTATTTCCCCTTTAATCTTGTTTACTATATCCATATTTTCTATTTTATAGATTAACATGTTCCCTGGTTGCCTATTATTTATTTTTAGAATGAGATTGTTCTTTATTTTTATAGATATAAATACTAAGAAAAGTTATTGGTGGAAATTAATGGATCCAAATTCAATGAGTTTTGTTATAGCAATGCCAATCAAATTTTTGAATTTTTTCCAAGTTATAAGCCAAAATGAGTATGATTTATCATCACAACTCTTTGTCATGATCTTTTGAGAGACAATTGATGAGAATCTCCTTTAATAATTTGGAAAGAAAATTGAAAGCCATGTTATTTGCAAAATCATCTATTACCAATTTAGTAATGACATTTCTGTTCTTAGATTCTGCAAATTCTATCCAAAATGCTTAACAAGATCTTATCAAATGGTTATTTAACTACATCTGTGACTTTTTTACTCTGGGGCACCTCATTTAATCTTATATCATCAGAAAGAGTTTACAAAATCTAAACATTAATTTCAACAGACTTTTATCATCATGATATATTTTGACAAAATACTTTTATCTTACCACAGGTTTCAAATACATTTCTGTCAATACTTTGAAGCTCCAGATTTAGGTTTTTCCATGTATGAGAAGAATTGTTATATTAACTATAAGTCTAAGGAGATCTTTGTTGTTAAACTGATCAGATGAATCCGACCCACTTTCTATTAGAGAACAACTTAATCCGTATTTTAATTGAAATGAACATATTAATAAGCATTTTAAAAAATATAGAGAGCATATTTTAAAAGATAGACTATTGAAAGTATCAAATTTAAGTTATACAGTAATTAAAATTAACTTTATATTGTATAACAAATTATTAAACATATGTTTATTTTTGATTATCTGACTTGCAATAAATCAGTGCAAATGTGACTTTAAATATAAGTTATATATAAAATGAAGTCTATGGTGCAAAGCTTAATATGATTTCAGTGAATATGTAGCTTGTGTATGTTGGGCATTTTGGGGTTAATTAAACATGTTTGCATAAATGTGTGTATACATATGTATGTATATGCAAACCCACACACGCACACATGCATGTATATGCATGCACACACATGTGCACGCACATATGTATTGTTCACATGTGTACACATTGACACATGCAGGCACATGTGCGTGTCTACACATGTGCAGATATAGTGTGGATTAGATGTCTCTATGTATGTGTGTATTTTATTAATATCATCAGGTCTCATAATTAAACTTTTCTATGTAAAAGATAAAAGCATGAGTGTGCTGGCATGTCACATATTTAGCTTAATGGTAATTTTTGTAAAGAGAAATTTGAAAGTATAAAATATTTTATGAGATGAAAGATGAAAGTTGAATGTTATTGAAATATATAGTGGTATATTTTAAAAAGATAGGATATAACAGCCTTCTTTCCTCTCCCCCCTACACACACACACATGTACAAGAGATCATATAATTTTTTTGTCCAGGACTTTTATCCCATAAATTGAAATACCTAGTAGTCCAAAAATATTTAAGATCTATTTAAAGAATGAAACTTGATTATTATATTCTGCTTTTTAGAAGCACTTTCTCATGATTTCTAACAATAAGTATTATGGAAAACATTTTAAAAAGCACTTAAATATTTGGGACAAAGAGTTATTTTCAGCATTCATGAGTTAATTAAGAATTTAGTATATTTAAGGTGAGTAAATAGCTTATATCTCTTAAAAGATAAAACCAAAATATGCATCTTATAGAAATATTTCTGGCAAATTGAGGACAGATCTCAGTATAAACTAGGGCAATGTGTTTTTTTTTTTTTTAATCTACTCTGTTTAACAAAAATTATAGTTAATATTAACACATATTGATAGGATCAAGATGCTTGGATTAGGTCTGGGGACTTGCTGGTCTCCTATTTTCTTTTTAAATTCACTGTTGCAGTGTAAGCAAAACCAGATTGCCAAGAATAGCACTAAAGCCAAGTGATTGGCTTATATGCAGGGACCTCATTTTTCTTGAAGATCCTCATACAAATGCAATGACTTTGCATCATCCTCGGGGAGAGGGTGCAATCAATACACCTACTGTATGTTTCTTTTATTTTCAGCTCATATTAGTAATAATAACTTTCATGCAGGACCTTTCATGTAAATTAATGACTGGTTGGAATTAATGGACCAGAGAGCAACCTCTCCCAGGCAGTCATTAATCTCCAGAAATGCCTTATGCTGCAATTGTAATCGCTTAAATAAAAGCTTGCGAGAGAATTCAAAGAGAAATGCTAGACTTGTACTTGTCACTATAGGACAAATGGCAATTTCGATCCCTAATAAATCTCCAGAGGAACAAATAATTTGTGTTTCAACTGTGCTGTTTCCTAAAATGCTGTGCAGCATTTACAACTTTTTGAGGTGCCGATGCAGATTGATCTTCAAGATTCAGTGCTGGATGGAATTGTCCTACAGTGAAATTTCACCATAAGCAGAAGAAAATAGATAGTACTTGTAGGAACTAATTTGCAATATTAGGTTTTTGAACCTATAAATAACTTCAGAAGGGCTTTAGAACTGTAATATAAGAAACATCTGCACTAATGAAGTCTATCTAAAATGTCTTTATTGATAAAACAATGGAGTCTGCATAAATTATCTTGCTTATATCTCGGTCATAGTAAACAATTGTGGCATTTTGCTCCTCAAAACACTATCATCCCTTGGTTTCATATTGTAAGATTTCTTCCTCCCTCTGACTGCCACTTCTCACCCCCTTTCCTGACTTTCTGTTCTTTTCACTCATCTTAATGCCAATATTAGTCTGGGAACACGTTCAACCTTCTTCTCTTCTTACTTTGAGTTCCAAGCCTTCACTTAGCCTTCTTTGGGGTGATGTCTTGCCCCATTGTGAACTAACCCACTCCTCTTTTAGTGATGTCATTTTTAGCAAATGAGCATCATCAATTTCTATTCAAGGTAAGTCATTTTCAAAATTCTTTTGACTTTACTAAACTTTGTCAACTCTGTTTTCAGAACAGCATCTCACTCCATCCACTGTTTGTCAGTTATGTAACAGCTCCCTGATCTGACACTGCCTTTTACATGAATTGATGGGCAGCATAATCTTGCATAAAAGCTTTCAAGAAGCACTTTCTTCTTTTTAGAAGCACTTTCTCATGATGATTTCTAAGAATAAGTATTATGGAAAACATTTTAAAAAGCACTTAAATATTTGGGACAAAAAGTTATTTTTAGCAATCATGAGTTAATTAAGAATTTAGTATATTTAAGGTGAGTAAATAGCTTATATCTCTTAAAAGATAAAACCAAAATATGCATCTTATAGAAATATTTCTGGCAAATTGAGGACAGATCTCAGTACAAACTAGGGCAATGTTTTTTTTTTTATAATATATAAAATTTTATATATATAAAATCTAAACATTTTAGATGTGTGACACTGCCTTTTACATGGATTGATGGGCAGCATAACTGATTTTTCTATTGCCGGTCTTGTCCTCCTCCAACTGCTTTCTTCAGATAGTAATCAGCAATCCTCCTAAGATATAGGCCTGTGTTGATATCTTGCTACCTAACACCTTCAATAGTATGTCATTGTCTTTTTAATATAGCTCATGCTATCCCATGCAATTTATAAGATTATCAATAATCTGGCCTTCATTAACCAATGAAAAAGAAATATGTGGATAATCTTTAATTGTTGAGATGTCTTACCTTTATTCACTGTGGTGGACAGACTCTAGCTGCCTGGTATTCTTGCATAATCCTTTCCCCTTGAGTGTGGGCAAGATCTGTGACTTGCTTTTTACCAATAGAATATGGTAAAGGTGACTGGATGTATGCAATTAAGTAGACAGGATTATGTTACATAAGACTAATATCTGTCTTGCTAGGAGATGCTCTCCATTCCTAGTTTTAAAGAAGCAAGCTGCCACATTGCGAGTTGCCCTATAGATAGGACCAGGTGGCAAGGGGCTGAGGGTGGGTTCTGGCCCACCTCCAGAAAAAAACTTAGGCCTTCAATCCGGCAGCCTACAAAAAACTGAATTCTGCCAGAGACCACATGAACTTGGAAACGGATTATTCCCACATGACCTAGGAAAGCTTTAGATGAGAATCCAGTCTTGGCCGACACCTTGATTGCAGTCTTGCAGGGAGCCTAGCCAAACTATGCCTGGATTTCTGACTCATAGAGATGGTAAGATAATATATATGTGTTGTTTTATGGTACTAAATGTTTGATAATTTGTCATGCATCAGTAGAAAACTAAAACACACCATACTTTGTAATGAATCTACCACGGATTTAAGAGTTCAAAAGAAATATTTTTAGTAAATTTGTGTATTTGGGCATCAAAAATATAAAGCAGAAGGACATTTCTTTTTTTTTTTTTTTAAGATTTCATTTATTTATTTGACAGAGACACAGCGAGAGAAGGAACACAAGCAGGGGGAGTGGGAGAGGGAGAAGTACGCTTCCACTGAGCAGGGAGCCTGATGGGGGCTCGATCCCAGGACCCTGGGATCATGACCTGAGCCGAAGGCAGACGCCTAACAACTGAGCCACCCAGGCGCCCCCAGAAGGATGTTTCTTATAGTCAAATACACATGTATATAAACATGCTTACAGAGAACAAAAATTTAAACTTCTTAAATAATAATAGAGGAAACTGTTAGTTAAAAAGATGAAGCATTGATGTGGGGGTAGAATAGCATTCCAAGGAAAACAAAACGGTAATTAAATAAATAAAAAAGAAAAGAAAAGAAAATTTGTCAAGCAGAGGGTAGATGGGGACCCCAAGGGACATTTGAAGAAAAAGGAGCACTCACCCCAAGTGAGGGTGAAGTCACACAGACTGATAGTTCAAAACTCTGGCTATTACTTAATATGTCAAAATACTCACAGTTTAGGGCTTGGAAAACCTGCTCTGTTGCAGCCTGGGAATTTAGATCTGAAATCTAATAGTTAATGGTGTTACTCATTTTTACAGATGAGGAAACAGAGACCCGAAAGCTTAAGTTAACTTTTCCCAAACCACAGGGCTTACAGTTGGCAGGGCCAGCAATCAAACTCAGATTAGATTTAGGTCATATGCTACGGGTCTACTGCCCTTATTTGTTTTGAGTTTTAGAATAATGGCTTACATGATTTGATAGATGTATCAAAACAACTACTCATTATAGGCAAAATGCTTCTGTGTAAATAAACCAGTTTCTATTTTAAAAATAAAATTCAAATATATGCATTTGAAGTAACTTTTGTTCAGTGTTTTGAATCCATCTGCCTTTTCAAAGTAACTTCTTAAAGATTTACAAAGTGTTAAACCTCAATCTGGTAAGAACATTAATTTTCAGGTTCCTATACATCCTATAGCAAGGCTTCGGTCTAAAAGTTGGGAGCTTTTTACCTTAGACACGGGGTTAACACATAATTATCTCCTCATTGTGAAGAATGAGAAGGTTAGCATGACAATCGATGGAAGACGTCAACTCAAAGAATACATCTTGTGAAATGCAACAATTAGAGGAGACTCTCAACACTTTCTAGGGACTGACACAGTCCAAGGCTAATTTAGATCATCATCTAAACTATTTAAGTCCTAAGTGTCAGCAGAGAGTTAGGTAGTCCACTTCAGTGGCATTGGAAGACCCCGCTATAAGCAGCAACAAAGGAGAAAGGAAAGTGAATATGGGAAAATAAAAATAATTCATTGGATTTCCACACATCTGTTGATTATTAACACACTCCTGAGGTGTGTTTTATCACTAGCATCCTGATCCAGCTAAGGATGCTGAGACGCTCCAGGTAACATCACACAAGCTAATTTGTTTAAGGTCAAATATAGAGTTTATCATTAGAATCCTGCTTTTGTTTTCATTCACATTTTCTTGTCGGTGAAGGAAAAATAAAGAAGCATATTGAATAAAAAGAAAGGAAATAGAAAGATACAAAGGTGTCTATTATGGTAGCTGATTGTCTGCTGGATACACAATCCACCATGCCCGGAGATTGCCATTGATTTATTCAAACTTAATCCCAACATAGCAGGGAGGGAACAGAAATCAGAGGTGTTGATTACTACTTCTGACACTGGCGCTCAACAGTTGCATGACCCCTTAATGACTATTTTAACTTTGCATCTATTTTCACCTCTTGAAAATTGCACTTCCAAGAAAAGAAATAGAGTCAAGTGAGATAATGAATGTGACAATGTCTAGTATACAAACATCACATAACAAATAAGTTTAATAAATGTTAAATAACCTGTTATGATGCAAATTTATGGAAGCAAACCCTTTATTTTGTCATATTTATGATTAAGGGACAGATATTTGTTTGGCCATCACTGTCATTTTTTTTAGAGTGCATTCATAAGGACTCATGCCCCAAATGAACAAATATTACTGAAGAACAAAAATAATATTACGTGTACTTCTGTACCTTCTAGGAGCTTGTGGTCTAACTGGGACGAGCACAATGTTATCATTAGCTGTACTGTTCTAAGGGCAACAAATTTTCAAACAATTGAAAGATTAAATTCCACTAAAGTAACTTCCATGGTGCTTCCAGAATTTGGTTGAAAGATACTAGATAAGCAGAGAGGAGAAGGCAAGGCATTGCAAGGGTCCTGAGATTGTCACAGTGAAAGTATCAAGGTAGAAAATGGAGATGCCAGGGAGAACATTTACATTCACTAAGGGCCTCGTGTGTACCAAACAAAGCACCTACAAAAAGTATAGGAGATACTGTCCATGTAACCCCTTCAAAACTATAAAAAGCATGCATGCTTCAATCACTCAAATAACTTTTGTAGTAGATATTGATTACAACATTTTATATCTAATCCAAATGTAAACTGGCACCTCTCTGATCCTTTGGATATCAGCAAGATTACTTCACAGCTCTGATTCCACCATGTCCTTCACAAGCCTTACACTTCCTCCAGATTTTTGCCAGTCCTTCCCTCAAGGTTCTCTCTGTTCCTCTATCTCTGAGCTCTCCCATTCTGACCCTCTCCTACACCACCACAACTAGGAACTCTTCTTTTACTGGTTCTTCCTGCAAATCCAGTCACACAAAGTATTGTCATTTTATTCGGTGTGTTGAAACTCAGACGTCAGAAAAGTTGGTGAGGGGTGCCCACTGAGCATTACGACTTCCCCATTCATGGGCTCCCCCTTCGTTCTACCTCATACACTCTGTTTCAGCAGCCAGATGTAGCCTTCCTCTTATCTCATGCAAAGTAGCCTCATTGCCTTCTCTAGAGCCTTCATAGCATCTGACACCCCATGTCCCACAGAGACTCAACTTATAGTTTACCAAAAATACTTTTCCAAGATGGGTTGTTCAAGTATCAGGGCATACTGTAAAAGATTTTGAAATGGGTAAAAACATCACGGACTGTCCTATCCTGTCAAGATTACCATATGGCATATTTTTTATCTTTTGTTGTCCTTGAGCTATTTACAACTCTGCAAGTCATAGAAATCCGATAATAATGGAGATAATTCCAATGCAAAGAAATTCAAGAATTCTGTCTCATGGAATGTTGTTAATTATTGTCCTATAGATATTGATCTAATTGTGAAAATAATCATAAATTCACTGTCAGAATTTCTGGCTGCCTATATAATTGTGCTTTTTGGGTTCCCCTCTCAGGCAGCTATGACATCTTAGTATTTCCCTCATTAATTAATGATTTAATAAAATCTTTGGCCCAGGTTTTAAGAACAATTTTATTAAAGTCCTGATGTTAGCTTTCTAAAAATCTGCTCAGTAATTAGCTTCCCATTAAATACTTTATATATATATTCATCTACAAGGAGTCTTCAAATATCTTTAAGTTCTAGGAAAATATCTGGAAAGGCCCAAAATCAAGTTTAGGAATTTTCAAAGAATTTTTTTCTTAAAACCATTTTCAAAAATTATCTTAACTGCCTTCAGTAGCCCATAGCATATAAACATAATAGATTCTTAAATTCTCACTGGAGATGACACAAGGTAAGTGACATATCACTTAATTTTTGGTAGCATAATCTAACATATGTGTTTTGGGATACCATCACTTTATATTCACTATTAACTTAGAATCCTAATAGCACATATCACTTCAGATTTTATGTCCCATATTTATTGTTTGAAAAGATATTTATGCAATGAATCATAATCATAGAAGATTTCATGGTTTTCTTTGAGAAGCTGGACTGGCATAACATTAAACTTGTGATGATTTTTCTGTACGGGGTTGCAAAACAGGTACACATCCACATTAAGCCACCCTATTATAAGTGATTAAGATGTACATTAATCAATTCATCCAACTAATTACCTGCCAAAAGTTTCAGGTGAGCTTTTATGGCTTTTATAAATGTTAATTATCTGTAGCTAAACATATATATGTTTTGCAGAGAAATAAAAGAACAGTGTTGGATTTCTGCTTTGACAGTTGTATTTCACAGAATGTATTATTTCAGTTGACTTTTTCCATCAAATGTCATGATAACCTTTCCATTTTTTCACAAAAGAAGATAATTATGTGTTAACCTGGTATCAAAGGTAAAAAAACTACTAACCTCTAGAGGAAACCTTGAAATAGGATGGATAGGGGAACTGGAAATAAATGTTAATCTGTTTGAGATTTAGCACTTTGTAAATCTCTATAAATTTACTGTGAAAGATTTGAATTTAGAAAAAAAAAAAAAACTTCATTCATTCATACAACCACTCAAGATTCATCAAGTAATTATTATGTGCCATGGTCTGCACTTGGAGTTGAGGATAAACAGATAAATAGAACAGTTTATTTAGTGCTGACAGAGCTCTAAGTGGATGAATAAATATAAACAGCTCACTCGTAAGCGGTTTAAATCCTGTGTTTGCATATTACAAACTGCCAGGCCCTGGGTTCTTTATATAATTTAACACTCAATTCTTAATCTGTAAAATGACACTCTTTATCTCAACTTAGGACTTTTCTGAGGTTTCACTGTTGAGCAAGGTCCTGACACAGAGTAGGTGCCTAGCATGTCTATCTTTCCCAATGAGATACTGCAGTTCAGGAAACAGAATGCTGTCAGGGAGTGAGTAGGATGAGACTTAATAGCAAATACGATCAATGGTGCCTTCATCGAGGTCATGACACTTAATACAGTGTTTCAGCAACAAGTAGACATTTTTTAAGCAATGAGATTGTAGGTGCCAAGCCCGAGGTGTGAGATTTCAACATTTCAGGTAAATTAATCTTTTTACTCTATAAAAACAAAGCAAAAAAAAAAAAAAAGGAAAGAAAAGAAAAAAAACTGTACTCTAAATTTTGGGTGATTAAAAAATTATAATTCTGGAAAGTTAAAATCTAGTATTGAATTTGTTAAACTTAGAATAAATTATGACTATAATTTCCAGACCTAACATGTATTTCTTAATATGCACCCCCCCCTCAAAATGTCAATATAGTGAAATAAATGATTTTTGTATAGTTATATCTACACACATTTTTAAACAAAAGAAGAGTAGCGAATATATGATTTCTGAATTTAGAGAGCTTTAGAGATTTTTTTAATAAGAAAAAACTGGTGGATGCGAGTAAACCAATCATTACTAGAAAGTTTACTTGAGACAATGTTCTTTAAATTTTTAATAGGCTCCCATTGAATAGATGGAACAATTTCTCCATAATTTCTAGATTGCATGCTATTCCCACAGAGTTCATGTTTGTAAATTCTGAAGGAAGCAGTGGGGGTGGAGGGTCAGTTTGGACGGTGTCAAGAAGTGATGGGAAGAGAGATATCAGGGAAAGCAAGAACTCTACACATGACAATAATCTCTACATGCATGAGTCTGTGCAAACATCAAAAATGCTTTAGGACAGCTTTTCTTTAAAAGCATACTTTAATATGAACATAGGCTGAGGTAATATTCTTCATAACTTACATAGAAAAAGCCCAGCACTTTAGGCTTCTATTCTTGGGGTCTCAGATGACCAATGTCAATTTCTCCCTAAATCTAAAGAATCAACTTTTAGTTGCCTTTCTGATAGAAAAAAAGAAAAGCTTAGGTAATACTCCATCCCCTGAATACCACCTAAAAATGAATGATGAGTACAATTGTATAGTTTATAAAGTATTTTTATATACTGAGGTATTTAGATATCCTCACTCTGTCCCTATCAAGACCCCTATATGAATGGAGGCTTTAGAGTGGTAATTAACCAAGCCCTTATCTTCACTCAAAGATTGGTGTAAATTAATAAAGAGAGGAATCACACTGATGGAGAGTACAGTACCAGCTAAGGCCACCCTGGGAAACCTTGCTTAACCTAGGCAATTTTTAACTTGGTGCTTTCTAAATACAGTAGTCCCCGCTTATCTGTGGTTTCACTTTCTTCATGGGCCCTCTGGAAGCATATGTTCCTCCTTCTGACAATACGTCAGAAGGACAATAGTAGCCTAACACTGTGTCACAATGCATACCTCACTTCATCTCCTCATGTAGGCATTTTATTGTCTCACATCATCATAAGAAGAAGGATGAGTATGGTACACTAAGATATTTTGGGAAAGAGAGAGAGACCATGTTCACATAACTTTTATTACAGTATGTTGTTATAATTACTCTATTTTGTTATTAATTATTATTGTTAAACTCTTACTATACCTAATTTATCAATTAAACTTTATCATAGGAATGTATGTACAGGAAAAACAGTGTATATGGAATTTGGTACTATGTGTGGATTTAGACATCCACTGGGATTCTCGGATGTATCCTCCATGCATAAGGGGGGACTACTTTAGACCTGACTTTCTAGTCATGTAGACAATTAAATGAAACACACGTTTAGGAATCACAAATAAACCAACGTGTGATGGTTAACCTCATGCGCACACTTGGCTAGGCTGTCATGCCCAGTTGTTGGGTCAAATAATAGTCTAGACGTTGCTGTGAAAGTAATTGTAGATGTGATTAGATTTATAATCAGTAAGCTTACAGTGAAGCAGAATGCCCTCTATAATGTGGGTCGATCTCATCCAGTCAATTGAAGGTCTTAGGGGCAAAAATTGAGGTTTCCAGATAGAGAAGCAATTGTGCTTCAAGACTGCAAATTATAAACCTGGCCTGAATTTCCAGGCTGCTGGCTTGCACTACAGATTTCAGAGTCAAGACTGCAATATCAAGTTTTGTCTCAATTTCCAATCTTCAGGGCTTCCCTACATATTTCAGATTTGCCAGCCATTACAATCATGTAGGCCAATTCCTTAAAACAAACCTCTCCGTAGAGACATCTATACCTATATATCTATATCTATATATTGTATTGGTTCTGTTCTTCTGCGAAATAGAATCATAATACACAATACAATATAAAAAACAAGTAGATCCATTTTCAGTTTCCAGACATTGAAATAATGCTAGTCTTGATGAGCATCTTCTAGAATAACTGAATTCCTTAAGAAGGTATATTGAGTAAGAGAAAGTATACCATGCAGAGAAGCACTATTCAGCACTCCTATATCATCTGTTGCTAACGGGCCGTGTGACTTTCTCTCATCTCCACCTAAATGTATTCATCCGTAAAATGAAAAAACTAGATTAGCTCATCTCCACAGATTCTTCCTGCTCTAACCTTACATAATCTCTGTGATCCATCATTTGCAGTTACTATCTCCAGAAGGACCAAGCTCTACAAAGACCTCCTTCCAGTAACATATGGCTAGCATAGGCAGGAAACATTTGCTAGAGAAATTTTCTAAAGGTAAAATAAGAATGGACTGGCCAGGAATTCCATGTCCATATGTCTGAAGAGTGCATAGGTATCTGAAACAGATTTGATTGGCTGATTAAAGTGATAAAAGTCATAGAAACCCTGGTATCCATCTGCCCCAGATGAAGGGCTGTGCTTTCGTTTTGCTTAGGTGTTTAATGTGTCAGCTCTAACTTCCTCAATGATCCTGTTGCTGTCAGGGGCATAAGGATTTATGGCTCTGCATTCCTGGTCCGGATTCCTATTAAGCAAGCCCTGGCCTTTTGAATCATTTGTACCTCTAGTTCTGCAACAAATTTGTTCAGGAATCTGGGATTTCTTTCAAAATGTGGTTTTAAGAAATGTGATAAAAGCTTGTTATGCCCATCTTTGGGCTTAGATGATGAGTCTTATTTGACCCAGTGACCCTGAGATTTAGGCATTTAGGAACAGATTTAGATCACTAACACTAAGCTTACCTTCTAGACCCTAATTAAAAAAAAAAAAATGTTACCAGGGTGCCTGTGTGGCTCATTCGTTAAGCATCTGCCTTCGTCTCGTGTCATGATCCCAGGGTACTGGGATCGAGCCCCGCATCGGGCCCCCTGCTCAGCGGGAAGCCTGCTTCTCCCTCTCCCACTCCCCCTGCTTGTGTTCCCTCTCTCTCTCTGTCAAATAAATAAATACAATCTTTTTTTTTTTTCAGCAATGTCCACAATAAATAAAATCTTTAAAAAAAATGTTACCTTAGTTGTTCCTGATGGTGGTATAGATGTAATAATGGTCATAATAATAATAATAATAATAATAATAATAATAATAAAGGAAAAGTGGGAGGATAAAGCATATAAATACCATCAATGTCAGTGAAATTTAGACGGAAGGATAGAAATTGGGTACTAGCACAGAATACATTCTCTTGTGTGGGATTGGTTCCTAGAAGTTACAAAATCTGATGTGTTTGATGAGGGAAGCCATAAACATGCTTCTTTTTCATGTGGATTCATATTTTTAGAGTGAATCAAATGAGACTTTAGGTCCTGACTAAACTGGCCATGTCTTTGTGTGTTATACTCTGCGATGTTACTGTTTTATAGGTGCTAATAGATCTGTGGTTCAAAGTATGGTCCCTGGCCCAGCAGTATCAACATCACCTAGGAACTTGTTAGAAATATAAATTGTTGGGTGCTCCCCTAGGAATACTAAATGAGAAATGGTGGGAATGAAGAGCGGTGATCCTTGTCTTCACAGGCTCTCCAGGAGATTTTGATCATGCTAGAGTTTGAGAATCAGTGCTATAAGACTGATACTCTGATTCACACCTGAATCCACTAGTCCAACAAAAATTCTATTAAACATCTACGGAGAAACATACTTTACTCTTCTCCATATGCCTCTAAAAATAGAACCTAATAAAATAGACCAAAGCCAACAATCAAACAAACACAAATAAGTAAGTAGAGGGATCCCAACATGTGAATTTAGATACTTCTGTTGGTTGGAAATTGTGTTTACAGTAAGGGCTCCATAGCAAAATTGAGGATCCTTCTCCTATGATCTTAGACTATGATTTAAGTTGTTTGATATTTATTCATCTCTACTTCCACAGGCAGCTAGAATGAAATCAAAGCACTGAAGACATTTTAGACACTGCAGACCTAATATACGTAATTCCAATGTTCCTCTTTCCTCTTTATTTTTATGTATCTTCATTACCAACCCACTAGTTCAAAAGCTTAGCTGTAGGGGTGGAAGAGAAGGCATTTATTAAATTCAAATTCAAACAGCTGTTAGGTAGTTAGAATCAGTTCTTGAGAAAAAAAATAGAGATAAAAGGCCATGTGGTATCTTGATTTAAATTACCCAGAAATAATGGGACATCTAGAAGAAGAAATAATATAAACACATAATACTAATCTCCTATATCCAAATTATATAACAATTTGACTCCATTTATCATTGATTTGCTATTTTAGGTACAGCAGACAATTTTGGTATGATCAGAACTATTACCACATACCAAAGATAATGTTTCAAGCCCTAGATTCAAAATCTTTAGTGTTTTCAAACAATACATAATTAAAAGTCCACCTACCTTCAATTCTAGAAATCATTTCATAATGCAAACTTAATTGGCCTTTATTAGCAGAACCAGATTAAGTAGCTTGTTGTGGCCATGATGAGTTTATCTATTATGCTCATAATTAGGACTTCCACAGCCAACAAACCCAGAGGGGCTCAAAGCTCACAGCCAATCCCTGTTGCCAACAGCCACTCACACATTCTTAAATCATTTGGTTTCTATCCCTGCCACCACCAAAAGTCACCACCCCCTACTTTTCTTTTTCTATTTCTAATCTACTATGTGGACTAATTTGCTTTCTGGGAACCTCAAGGGACTAAAGGCTTTATGCGTGGGTATGTTTACTTTTCTCAGAAGAATGCCAAAAAGAATTTGGAATTAGGGAACTAGGGGCTGGAGACAGGAATTATTGCAGTATTATCCTCATACATTGAGAAACAAGGCAGTCTTCTGAAATGTTGGTCTTTGAGGTTGTATCTTCCCACTTTATTATTATGATTGTTGTTGTTTTTGAAATTTTAAGCAACTTTTTTTGTATCTCCATGTACTTTACAACGTCCCTCTTTCTTTCTCACCCTCTTCTGGGAACAGATAAAACCTTCTTTTCTAGTTCTGCTTTCCAATGAGAAGCTGAGATAGATGTCTGTTCAAAGTAATGTATTTTTTGGAGTCGTCCATATACAGTAGCTAGAAAAGCTGCCAGGATCAATTTGAATGTTGTTCAGACACTTGCAAAAACTGCTGTAAACAGCTGCATTAAGATTTAGCCTACAAATGCTGCACATAGTGATAGTGGTCTTTTGGGTTTTTTTTTGCCTTCCCCCCCCGCCCCCCGCCCAGCAATTAGGGAGCTTTAAAATAGTCTGATACTCAGGCTGTAACCCAGGTAGATTCAGTCATGGTCTCCAGCAGGGGACTCAGGGATCAGTAATTTTTTAAAGCTTTCCAGGAGTTCCCAAAGGCAGCTGAGATGAGAATCATTACAGAGGGGAATCCACATTAGTTCTTTAAAGACAAGCAGGTTGCGAGTGTTCAGCTTCTACAACTTCTTTTATTTCCATAGGCAATTTCTTAAATCATGATTTAAAAAAATACAATTATTTTTATGTACTTATTGGGATTGGCTCTAATTAATCAAAAAATGGAAAGATGTATCTCAGCCTAATTCAGCGTCTTCTCTCTGTAGATTTTGTCACTCTTGTCCCATTTTATAGGGGGTCATAATGTTTTCTCCACCTAGTACTGTATCTTGCACAAGTTCTGCTACTTATTATCTACATGACTTTACGCAAGTATCCTAGTGAATAAAATGAGGACAATATTACCACCTGTTTCATAGTGTTGGTGGGTTTAAGGAGATAACTCTTATTAAGCAATTAACACAGAAAGCGGGCATAAAAAGGGAACTTGGTTAATAGTAGCTGTTATTATCAGTATGATCCAAAGCTGGGCATTTGGAATGTTAAAATAAATACAAATGTGATCCTAGCTACTGAATTACCACCGTTTTCAATTTAACTTGTCAAAGAAATTCATTAGAACATTTTACTGTTAGATATACAGACTATAAAGTAAGCTTCTCTTTCTCACATAACAACGACTCTGGAAACAAAGTCAGTTACCTTTTGTTCTAGATACTGATGATTCATTTACATCTTTTTGGGTTGAATCCTCCTTAAATAATCTTATAAAGAATAGATCTGGTGTTTTCTTAACAGAATTTGTGTGAGGGACAAGATGGAGACTTGTCACTTGCCTTTGGTTTGTCTCATCTTAATAGGATTTGAGGAAGGAAGGCTGATGTCTGTACATACACCCTTTAAAAAGTAAAGTAAAACAGCACAACAGTTCTTCATCTAAGACAATTCTAAAAATCTCTCATCCTAGATTTAATTATTCATCAGAGTACTTCCCTTTTGTAAACATGAAATAAAAATGTTCCAGTGTCACCACATTAAATATGATAATCCAGGAGAAAAAAATAAAGGGTAAAATCATTTAAAAAAAAAAACATGAAAAAGGAGCTCATCAGGAAGCATTCGAGCAGCTAACGAAGCTGCTATATGAAAATGATTAGTCCATAGTGTATATCTGCATACATTGTATTTTTATTTTCACCAGAGGTCAATTTATCATTTGGGAAGACTTACATCTGACATATCTATCTTCAAAAATTTTACAAATTATTAGATTTATTTTGACTTCTTATACTATGGCTGCCGAATAAAATATAAGATGTTGAGTCCATTTTAGATTTTATGTAGGCAACAAATAATTTTTTAGTGTATGTCCCCACAAGTATCACAGAACATATACTTAACACTAAAAAAAATCATTGTCTATCTAAAATTCAAATTTAACCATGTGTCCCTTATTTTCATTTCTTAATCTGTCAACCCTGACTTAAACCATAGTTTGTGTTTTTGATAAAAACATTACAAAGGCTTTTAGCAGTTGATGGATAATGCTTTTCATTTAGCCTAAATATATGAAAGAGAGTGAGCTCTTCTGAGACTGGAAAATATGCCTATTTGAGACAAAGTAGACACATTTTCAGTGCTAAAAAATATTTCTTGTAATGAGTCAAGGGCAAAATTCACATCAAGGTATACTGATTGATGCTTTACTTTATTTGATTTGTTTGCCAGAAGTAGAAATGATGAATGTACAGACTGAGCTTTTTGTTTTGTTTACTGAATATAATCTGGCTTTTTGTTTTTTTAATTCACTGTGAGTAACCCAATTTATATTTAGGGAAAATATCTGCAGTTGAACTCAACATAGATGTTCCAGAATTATTTTATATTATGCATAAATGTCCAAGTTGCAAAAGGTATTAAGTAAAATAAAAAATAAATTAGGAAAGCAACTTATACACTGAACCAAATTTTGATATGCTTTTAAGCATACGATCAGTGTGTGTTTTAGAGACTCAGCTCTTGCATCACTGTGACCTCAGGCAATTTATTTAATCTGTATTTGCCTCAGTTTCTTTCTTTTTTTTTGAGATTTATTTACTTATTTTAGAGAGAGAGAGAGCATGTGAGTAGGGAGAGGGGCAGCGGGGGAGACTCTTCAAGCTGACTCCCCGTTGAGCGAAGAGCCCATCCCAGCCTGCATCTCAAGACCCTGAGATCACAACCTGAGCCAAAAACAAGAATCAGATGCCCATCCGACTAAGTTTCTTTAACAGTTTCTTTAACAGTTATAAGGGATAATAAAAATACCTAAATCATAAGGGGTTTTCCAGAATTAAGTACTAATAATTCATAGGAACCATAAAGTTTGGCACAAGTTCATTTCAGAAAATATTAGGTGCTCTCTCAACTATTAACATTAATTTCTGAAGTGTACCCTGAGATAGTAGTTAGGGTATACTTCTCAGCATCAGGAAGCCCAATTCCTGATATTAGCACTATTTTTACGCCACAGAATTGGAGGTCTATGAACAAAAGGACATGTTAATTGTGGTCAATAGTTGAAAGTCTCCACTAAACGCATAATATGCAGTAAGTAAGTAAAAAGCTTAAGTGAGAATTATCTAAGGATTCCCTTCTAGTGTATTCTATCTTCTCTAGTCAACTCACTCTTGTCTTTAATTTTCAGGAAAGAATCATCCTATTAGATAAATACGTATGGCATTGTTTGGAAAGTTTCTTTGACACAGAATGGTTCACATAACTAAAAATTAGATTAAAAAAAATGAAGGAATCCACATCAAAGAAAGTACCACAGAGCTATTTTGTAATTATTACACACTGTCATAACCATAATTCTACATAAATCCCAGGTATGTCAAACTATTCTACAATAATTCCAAATTTTATTTCTCATGAAATAATAGATTTTTAAAATCTTGGGCGCCTGGGTGGCTCAGTTGGTTAAGCGACTGCCTTCGGCTCAGGTCATGATCCTGGAGTCCCGGGATCGAGTCCCGCATCGGGCTACCTGCTCAGCAGGGAGTCTGCTTCTCCCTCTCCCGCTCCCCCCTCTTGTGCTCTTTCTTTCTCTCACTCTCTCTCTCAAATAAATAAATAAATAAAATCTTTAAAAAAATAAAAATAAATAAATAAATAAATAAAAATAAAATCTGCTGGTTTGAGTCTAGTTTTCTCCTCTGTTCAATCTCTGATACCCTTCATTTTCTTTCTCTTACTCTGTCTCCCAACCTGTTGTTCCGGAATGTCACATCTTTATGTCAGAGCCCTGATTACTTTTCTTCAGGAAAAAAAAAAAAAAATAAGCCCTTGCTTACATACTTAATTAAAAGTTCCCTCTAAGTACCAAGTTTTTATCAATAGTATTGTTAGGAAGAGATCACTTCTCTCTTGCTAACTCTGGAAACTCTCAGCACTATTTCTTTTTTTTTTTAATTTTTATTTATTTATTGAGAGAGAGAGAATGATAGAGAGAGAGCATGAGAGGGTGGAGGGTCAGAGGGAGAAGCAGACTCCCTGCTGAGCAGGGAGCCCGATGCGGGACTCGATCCTAGGACTCCAGGATCATGACCTGAGCCGAAGGCAGTTGCTTAACCAACTGAGTCACCCAGGCACCCTCAGCACTATTTCTTTAGGCCAGAATTTTTCTTATTCTCTTCCCTCCCTCCTTTCTTTCCTTCTTTCTATTCTTTTTTTCTTTCCTTCTTTCTTTTCTTTCTTCCTTCCTCCCTTCCTCCCTCTCTTTCTTCCTCTCTTTCTTCCTCTCTTTCTTTCCCTTCCTTCCCCCCTTCCCTTTTGTAACTAATTGCTCAGTCCAAAAGCCCAATCCATCATATGATCTGCGGTGCACTGGAGGATATGCTTTTTGTGATAGGCATTTTCTCTTTAACCTGAACACTCTATATTCTCTGTGACTTTCATCTTCTGACTCCTTCTTCTTAGCTTTTTCTTCTTCGTGTGTGTGTGTGTGTGTGTGTGTAGGGGACAACATTTTTGGTGTCTGGGAATAAACTTCATTTTTTTTGAAAGTCATGGGTTTCAGCATTTAGCTCCTAAAATCTTTAGTTCTCATTGTCATATGGGTATGAGAGCCTGAACAAGCTGTCTCCTTCCCTTAAAAGTCTCTCCCTTTTCTCTGGTCAACCACTGAAACCTTAGATAAAGAGAAACAAGCAGTATTTGTCCTCTCTCTCAGACAAGTGCATCATTCTAAAATTACCTAGTGACATATAATGCTTAATAATTACAGTGTTAATAATAATGGGTTAATGATTAAGTGAGCTCTTACGAAGTATTATATCAAATTATGGATATAGTTATAATTATTATTCAAGTCCATGGGATGGGGACATTTTTCCCCCTTTACAGACTTATTGAGGTTAAAACATCTGTCTACCAGGGACGCCTGGGTGGCTCAGTCAGTTAAGCGGCTGCCTTTGGCTCAGGTCATGATCCCAGGGTCCTGGGATCGAGTCCCACGTCGGGTTCCTTGCTCGTCAGGGAGCCTGCTTCTCCCTCTGCCTGCCTCTCCCCCTGCTCGTGTTCTGTCTCTCTCTCTGAGAAGTAAATAAATAAAATCTTTAAAAAATAAATTAATTAATTAATTAAAAAAAAAACAAACAAACATCTGTTCACCAAATGGCAAAGTCAGGATTTAAGCACGGTGTGACACCAAAGCCTGAGCTCTTTACAACGATATTCCACCTTCCCATTCAAACATTTAATCTGTTTGTATACCTATAGTTCTTTCAAAGTTCGCTTTTTCTCCAAACAATCAACTGGGAAAATAATAGTGGTTGCCCTATTTGAATAACTTGGATCAAATTTCCTTCCTCTGCATTGCATTTTGTATTTGAAAAAAACTTCATTGCACAAGTTGTCATGTGTTACCTCATTGGTTCCTTCACTCATTTATTCCCGTATTCAATTAAGATTTACTGTGGGCTTCCTGTGGCAGTAATGCTTTGTTACTCTAGCCATCTTCAAGATTTCAGAGGTTATTCTTTTTTTTTTTTTCCTGCTAGAATTAAACTCTTGAACTACTGATGGAGTAAACTGTTTCTATAAGAACATGCTAGGAAGTGTTGGGTAGCACGACGGTGGGCCTTCTCCTTGGTTTCAGCTGTGCTGAATGTCTTTGCTGGCCATCAGATCCCCTTTCCCGGACATTGTGCCATTCCTTTGCCTTGTGGAGGCCATCATCCTTTTGTTTTGCTCCTGGTATGTTTTCCTGGTTGATTCTCTTCTCTCTCCATTGCTTTGTTTTATATGGCCACAGGTACTGTAAAGCTGATATTATAAGTGCCATGGGAAAGTCTTGTTTGAATCATGAGTTTTCTCTGTGTGATAGGAAAGTGATTATCGTCATCACCATCGGGTCTTTTTCTTGCAGGAGCCTGTGTTGGGGCTAGAAGACTGGCAGTGTTACAGCCTGTAGTGTGATCTTGGGTGTCATAAAGAAAAGTGGGCTTTTGTGCATTTGGAGATGAGAAACCAGAGCAAGTTCACGGCAGCGGCACCAGGCTCCAGAGTGCTACAGAGGGAAAATACACCCCGAGCATGTAAGCAGGTATTGTTTGCCAAGGTTCTTTTATTAGTAAGGCTTTCCACCTTCCTTGGTTCTGGAGTCAGAGTAAGACTGCTCTCTAGTGACACCACTATTTTTATAAGACAAAGAGAAAGAATTCCTCACAATGGACAACCACCACCATTCACTGCTGTTTAGATTGAGCCAAAATGTGTTCTCCATAACAAGAAACGTATTCTCAACTTTGTCCGGTGGTTGCTTCTATACCCAGAGAGAAACCCCGTCTTCCTTCAGAACTTTCTGTAGTTCCCTGAAAGCCTACTTGTTTGTGTATTCTACTTATTTCCAACTGTCACTAAAATGTCTCAGAGCAGTGCTTTTCCCCTTGAGTTTCCATAAGAATCACCAGGAGAGCTTGTTAAAACCAACCTCCCACCCCCAGAGACTCTGATTCTGTAAGTCTGAAATGGAGCCTAAGAATCTGCATTTCAACTGATGTTGATGCTCCTGGTTCAGGAACCACATAACAACTAGCATTGTCTGAGTTGTAGAAGATTTTGACCTGGAAGGGATCTCACAGATCATAGACCAGATATAGGAAGTGACTTGTCAAAGGTCACATAGATACTCCATCTAAGTGTTGTAATGCTTTCTATTATGTGACTCAGACTTTTTAAGTAGATTTAGCTTTATTCCTTTAGAATCAGGTGAGTGTATTTCTCTAAACGGCTTCATTGGCACACATAAACCATTATCAGTATAGACGGGTCAGGATGAAATAGACCTTTATCCAATTCACACAACTCTATGTTATTTTGGCCTTCTTAAGTTTAAAACTATCTTTACACCCAGCAAAAAGAAACGGATTGGGGGGTATGTGCATCCTTCTCCCCCTTACCTTAGGGCTTCAATGTGCGTATGACTTACAGCATCTTCACGAGGTTTTAAATAAATCCTATTTCTCCGGACTATCCAGTATATTTCCTTCACCTTGCATAAAGCGAATAAAACTGATTCCAGCTACCTAATTATGTTTACCTTTGGTGGAGCAGGACAGGTTTCCACCAGGAAAGCTTTCGTGAACCCTAGCCCAGTTGAAAGATGGCTACACTTCCAGTTTGCACAAAGTAATCACAGGAGAATAAAAAATCATGTATAGTTTTTGTCTAGTGTATGGTTCAGCACTAAAACAAGGAGAATGATCACTCCTTGGATGGGATAGGTCTGGGTGCATCTTTTACCATGTCTTCTCTGGCAAAGTCTCCAAGGTATGGCAGGTACTGTAAGTCTTCTGAGTCTTTCTCTTGAAACTGATAGTTTTTGTCCTGAATGATATGTTAAGTCTTAGTGGCAATTTCCAATTTGTTTTTCCTTTCTGAGATTGATAAATGCAAGTTTTTGACTATTAGGAAGACCGTGAAAGGGGAAGCCTTCCTACTAATAAAATCATTATAATGGGAAATACCAGATGATGCCCATGCCTTCTACAGATCCACATGTACTAACTACTCTGATGGGGAATAAAGTAATTGAAGAACTTCTACTCAGCTTCAAGAAAGCTAATATGAAAGGAAGGGGAGAGAAGGAGGTGGCTAATCTCAATGTCTCTCTGAGAGATAAGCTAAAATATTGTTCAAACTTCAGAAAAATCTAATTAAAGGACCAATATGGATATGATGACAGATGAAAGGGATTTTAAAGCAGGAGACACAGAAATTCTGAAAGACAAATTACTGTCAAGGAAGGATAATTCTGTCTGGCAGGTAATACTAAAACACTGTGATATGATATTATCTTAGGAAAAGCCTGTCAACACAGATGTGGTAAGTCACAAAACTCCTGAGGGAGAGATTACCTGCCTACCACTGGGCATATACGAGTTTGCCTGTCAATTAGTATCACTGAATAGAGAAGGGATGGCATTATCACTTCCTGGATAAGAGTGTGTGAATGTGTCCATACTAGGTACAGTTTGAGTTTACATTTCTTGCTACATTAAGAAACTATAGCCCAAATATAAAAATCTGTAATAAATGACACAGACCCCATAATTTTATGCGTTATTTGAGAACTCTAAAAGAGACCTAAAAGAAAGGCAAACTTAAACTTATAAAATGTAAGTTCAATGGATACACATTTAAGGGGAGAGCCAGACGTTTGATCCCAAATTCAAATGTCTTCATATTAAAACAAAATGTCTCATTTTTGGACACGCAAGTCATATATTACCCACTTGGTATATCAGTGCAATAGCCTTATTGACTTGCAAATGTCAAACATATTAATAGACATAAGGGAAGCAAAAAAAAAAAAAAAAAGAGAGAAAATGATCAAAGTGCTACCTACCCAGCTCTTGAGATGGTTGGCCAGATGAATTTTTTCAAACTTTTCACAACTGGATATTTCTAATGTTTTTTTTTTTAAAGATTTTATTTATTTATTTGACAGCGAGAGACACAGAGAGAGAGACACAAGCAGGGGGAGTGGGAGAGGGAGAAGCAGGCTTCCTGCCGAGCAGGGAGCCCGATGTGGGGCTCGATCCCAGGACCCTGTGATCATGACCTGAGCCGTAGGCAGACGCTTAACGACTGAGCCACCCAGGCGCCCCTATTTCTAATGTTTTTGTTTGTTTGTTTTACAATTTCAGTGTATAGTTAAAGAATTGCTATCACATTGATAAAAACCTAAAAAAAAAACCCACAAAAATAAAATTAAAGGAAAATATTATAAAATAAACATCCATGAGTCCATAATGATGTAAATTATTGAGTAAATAAGTGGGAGAAGAAAAAATAAGTTACCCTTACAAAAGAACTCCATGTAGTAT
Source organism: Neomonachus schauinslandi (assembly GCF_002201575.2). NCBI lineage: Eukaryota > Metazoa > Chordata > Mammalia > Carnivora > Phocidae > Neomonachus > Neomonachus schauinslandi. The sequence continues at coordinate 18,410,610 of NC_058411.1, forward strand.
ATGTAATCTCCCCTCAAAGAGGTTAGCTTAATTCCCCTGCTCTTGACTGAGGGCTGATTGGAATTGTTTCCAAAGAATGGAGAGAAAAAAAATGATAACTTTACAATGGAGAAATTTGTCATATCGATATCATGTACCCCTGAAGTGAAGGAATGAGAAGGGAATTTTATTTCTGTGATATTCTCCCCCCAAACACAAATCCCAGGCTAATCCATGAGAAAGCATAGGCTAGACTCAAGGTGAGGGGTATTCTACAAAACACTTGACCAGTGCTCTTCAGAACTGCTGAGGTTGAGAAAAACAAGAAACAACTGAGAAAAATTGAAGGAGGGGATATTAAGGAGACTTGATGAATGCATACTACGTGGTATCCTTAATTGAATACCAGAATAGAAAAAGGCCATAATAAACATATAATGACAGTGAAACGTAAAAACTTGTTTTAAGTCTTAGTGGTTTGCAACTGTGGTTACTTGGCATAGTTAGCCTAACTTTCCAGTTATAGTGGGGAAAAGAGCAATTGTTCATTAAGTGGTGCAAGAGTAAACAGCCATCCTTTTCACAAAATTAACGGGTCATTTGGGAAAAAATATTATTGGATTCTTCCTTCAGTGCTCATATAAAAATAAATGATAGATCAAATATTTAATTACTTTAAAAAAAAGAAAAGAAAACTCTACGGGTTTTAAAATCAGATATAGGGAGATTTTATCTGTATCTTAAATAGAAACCAAAGAAAAATATGATGAACTAAAATGCATAAAATGTTAAATATACTTTTTGCCAGAAATTCCATGGACAAACAATACTGCTATTACTACTACTACTATCACCAAAGCACTGCAAATATAGGAAAAAACAGGAAATACAGGCAAAGAATCCTTTAACATAAACAGGAATAACCGACAAAAGAAACAAATTTAGCAAAGACTATTAAATAATTTCACTAAAAAAGAAAAAGAAAGGATAAATCCATGAAATGTCATTCAATCTCATTCTTCATTTAGAAAATACAAATTAAAAATTAAGATAAGACATTATTTCCCCCTAATTCTACTTCATGTCTATTCCATAGGGAAACATTTTTCATAGTTTTTTGATAAATTAAATCTTTAGGGAATGATAACTCCAGGGTTATACAGACTTTGAAGTAAAGTAGGAAAAGTGGAAGACACTAATTCAATTTGGTGAACACTGATTCCAAAACTAGACAAGCACAGTATGAAAATGGAAATTTAAAGTCCAATCTCACCTAAGAGTATAGCTGCCAAAAAAAATTATATTCATAATTTGTACCTAGCAATATTTGAAAATAGTTACACATTATGACAAGTTAGAATTATCCCAGGAATGTAATATATAAAAATGGCTTAAAATAAGGAAATCTATTTAACTCAATTATTAATGTTATTGATACAAAGGATAAAATTTTATCATTATAAATAGGAAAATAACTGTAAACATTAATTCCCATTATCATAACCAAACATTTAGACCAAGCTAAGGAAAAGGTTTCCCTGACTTAACATATGATATAAAAATGTTACATATCACTTTTAATGATTAGACAGTCGGAATTATTTCCTTTAATGTAGAAGAAGATAAAAATCCCTTTCACAGCCATTTTGTCTTAGATTTCATGGGATGTCCCAGTCCATGCAAAAAAGAGGGAGAGAGAGAGAGAGAGAGAGAAAGAAAGGGAAACCATAGATTGAAAAGAGGAAAAAAATATATAATGGGTATAAAGAAACAAAATTATAGCACCAAAATACAAGGATTTAGTGGATGAGAAAACAAGTTTTGTCTATATCTCAATTCTCCTTTCAGATACAACTACATATCCCCCACTTTCCCCACAAGCACAATCAATGGCACACTTATAATTTAATAATAACCAATTAAGAGAATAAAAATAAATCATTTAAGAAAAAATGTAAAAAAATACAAGCTGTTTTTATATCTGTATTGAAATCCTTGAAAGAAGACCAAAATAAATATTTTACTTAGGTATGGAAATATATTGTTTCTATTCAAACAAATTAAGAAATTCAATGTAATTTTAGTGAAAATAACATATTTTCAAAAAGGTTTTGACAGGTTATCTTAAAATTTGTATGACAAAATAAAGAAAAGGAAAAGAGAAAAAAAGTAACTAAAGAAATTGCAAAAAGAGGATGAGGCTTTTCCCTCCAGCTGTCAAGACTTATTATAAATACATACAGATTAAAAGGAGTATATATTATACATATATACTAATTAAAAACATAAATATCAATTAAAATACACAAATATACTAGTGGAACAGGATTGAGTAGTGGGGAAAGAAATATAGAGAAAGCTCAGGGTATTTAGCAACTTGATAACATGAATTACTGAAGAAGAGTGGATGTTTTAAAATAAGTGATATTGAGGAAATTGACTCTCCATGTGGAAAAAGAATAATATCTGATTATCTTGCACAATACACAAAATAAATTTTAGCTGTGCTAATTACATAAATGAAGAAAGTAAAACTTAAAATGTATTAGAAGAAAATACAGAATAGTATCTTCATAATGTGGGTGCAAGGAAGAAAAATTTAGGATACAGAAATGCAAAAATAATAAGTGTGATAAATTTAAATTTGCCATTAGGTGCTTAAAATATATATGTGCAGATTTATATCCAAAATATATAAAGAACTACTAAAATATATGAACAAGAAAACAAGCAACATGGAAAAGATATGAGTAGGCAATTCACTTATCATAAAGTCAAGTGGCCAGTAAAATAAGAAAAGATCCTGAACATTATCTGTAATTAGGAAGGTAAAAGAATTAAAATGAGATAAAATTCATAACCTTCAGATTGGAAAACAGGAGATCAAGATGATATTTCTGCTTGCTGCTCTTGCCTCCATACTATGGTCATGTAACCATGAAGCTGATGGTTAGACCTAAGATGTTGTCTTTTTTTTTTTAAAGAATGTTGAGTCTTGTTGCAGTAGCTGTCTTCAAGCACTCATGTTTCAAAATAGCAAGAAGGGGACTTTCAAATCCGCTGTCTTTGAATTTCTTAAGCATGCATCTATTTGCTGAAACCAATTTGTATGCTAAAACTTAGGTACAAGGGATTGTGCAAATGTAGACTTTAGCTTTTCAATCTCTCTAATTAGGAAAGTGGAGGGGAAGTTAGAAATGTTCATCCAAAATATTTATCAGAATGTGTATAATATGTTCTATGTTTTCCAATTTTTATTCAAAAACAGAAGGAGAAACATTTACCTGCACAGGCAAATGCACATCCCTACATAAACCAAGGACAGTCAATAAGGAAAAGGAGAAAAATAATCATTTTGACCTTGAGTGGTTTGGAACCAGTGTATACCTCAAAGAACATTGCTATTCCAATTCTACTTCTGTAATGTTCTTACCGTTTCTAATCCTCTTTCTTCTAGTGCAAAATGGAAATGATCTCTAATGACATTACAGTGATGGAGAACAAATCAGTTGTTGCCAGGTATTAGAGATGGGGAGAATGTGATTATAGAAGAGTAACATGGAAGAATTTCTTTCAAGTATCAGAATAGTTCCGCATCCTGATTGTGATGGTTGTTATACAACACTATACATATAATAAAAATTTATGGAACTGTATATGCAAAGATTAAGTGCATGGTAAAATCCAAATGAGGTAAATTATTTAGTTAATAGTATTATATCAGTATTACCAAAGTTTCGGTCGTTGTACTATGGTTATGTAAGATGCTTTCACTGGTGGTCTGAGTGAAGGTATTAGGGAGCTCTCTGTACTCCTTTTGTAACCCAATATTAATGTAAAGTTACTTCAAAAGGAAAAGTTAAAAAAGAATGTTGTAGGATTTATTTTTTAATTGCAAAGATCACTTTGTGCTAACTGTACTGAAAAATGATATTTAACTTTGGTTCTAGGCACTTCTCAGAGAATAAGTGTGCTGACCACATTGTTATGGGCTCTAAATGTATGCCAGACTGCCACAAGATGACAAGGAAACCATCACATTTCTCAGCAAATCATCTTTTTTCAATAGTGTACAACACTATTATTCATGCATCTAGTAAAAAATTATAAAATAAGCACAGAATTGAAACTCTATTATCTTTTTCCTCATTTATTTCCTTCACATATTATATTCATTTAAACAAAATGGCCTAAAGAACCAGTCTGTGGAGGTGTCCCCACTGCTACCCTCTCAGTGTAGCTTCTCATCAACCCCTTCACTGAATACATTTAAGAGCTTTTTAATTCCTCTGTCTGCCTTCAGTCTCCTTTCCTTCTAAACCAGCTTGTTGGCTGCTCCAAGTTTTCCTTTTTTCCTTCCTCCCTCCCTCTGTCCCTCCCCTCCCTCCCTCCATCCTTCCTTCCTTTCATCCTCCCTTCCTCCCTCCCTCCCTCCTTCCCCTCCTTCCTTGCCACTTTTCCTTCCTTCCTTCCTTCCTTCCTTCCTTCCTTCCTTCCTTCCTTGCTTCCTTCCTTCCTTCCTTCCCTCCCATCCTTTCTTTCTTCCTTCTATATATTAAAAACACACTATAATATATGTATACTATACATATGTAAACACTATAGCTATAGACTTATGTATATCACATATTCATATATACATATGTGTTACATAATTTGTGCACATATATGTATAGCACATATTCATATATACATATGTATTACATAATTTGTGCACATATATGTATAGCACATATTCATATATACATATGTGTTACATAATTTGTGCACATAGGCTTTTTTTCAATACTCCCTCCTTCCTCAAAAATATAGAAGAATTCTTCACTACCAAGAACTGTAGATTGATTACTAAGGTTTTCAAGATCCTACAAAACAGGAAATGCAGCTGCTCAAGTTCACCCTTCACTTCTCTGAACTAACTGTCCCTTCATGTACCCTCTCCTTCTGCCCTTTTCCACTGCTGTCACACCTCCTTGAAACACTCCCAACTTCCTCATTCTTTTGTGCCAACCAAATTTGATTTATCCTTTCAAGTCGCTCTTAAGGCCCCACGGGTATCTTAGATTTTCCTTCATTTCTGAATTTGTAAAAACTCTTCTTTCTTTCATGTTTTTTGCTGCACTTATGACATGCACTGTACAACATAATATTTCATTTTTTCTCTGTTACTTACTACTCTATTCCTTCTGCTGTCTCCTTACAAAGATGGTAAGGTCTTGGTGACAGGGAATAGGTTTATACTTCTTTAAAGATTTCATTGTACCTGACACAATAGCTCTTAATATATATATATATATATATATGTGTGTGTGTGTGTGTGTGTGTGTGTGTGTGTTTATTTTCAAATTGTACATAAGTTCTCCATTGAAATAGGGACATCTATAATTGCTGAGGTCCTCTTTGGCTCCTGAGTTATGATAATACCAGTTTCTATCCAATTAACATTTCCCCAAACACTCGCTGAATAGCAGACTCAAGAAGCTTCTATTTTAGCACAGGTTTCTAGTCACTGACAGGACAATAAACCATATTTACCTCCCACTAAGATATGATACTTTAGAAATCTCCTAGGCAAATAAGTACCCAATTCCAAGAACAAGTATCTCTAGTACAAACAAGTCAAGCTTCTATTGATTTAAATCTGAGTTTACGTAACCACTCAAGGGTGGCCTGTGGGGGAAAAAAGACCCGCCTGAATTAAGCTAATCCATCCTAACACTGACTAAAACTCTTAATCATGTTTTACAGAAGCAGGAAAGAAGTTTCAGAAAGATTTTAGGCAAAGGTGTCTTCATATTTTATTTGAAATTATTTTGTTTCATTTTTCCCAGAGTGAATTTAATTCTTCAGCATTTATCTTCATGCTGTAGATGATTTAAAGAAAGAAAGAAAGAAAGAAAGAAAGAAAGAAAGAAAGAAAGAAAGAAAGAAAGAAAGAAAGAAAGCAAGCCAAAGTAGGGCTTTGGAACTTTGCAGGTTGCTAAGATTTATTATTTAGAATCTGATGTTCAAGTGCTCCCAAATCCAGTGTCAGACCTGGAAATTGTCCTAGGTGGAATTATCCACATTCTACATAGTTTTACTTTCATGCTCTATGGCCCACTGAGTTCGCTTTGCAATTAATGGAGATTTGGAACTTGCATCCATTCTGTGGCTGTCGAAGCTAATCCAGACATGAGTCCCAGAGAGTGCCGGTCATCACTGTGTTTCTTGGATATTGGATTTTTGGTTACCAGATGTTTCAAGAGAATTAAGGGATTCTTTGCTTTGAATTTGTTTCAAATTCAGTAAGGGAATTTAGTTTAATAATAAAATTATCAAACCTAAAAGTGAAGTTGGACTTATTTTTGTTCCCAGGAAAATCGAATACTTTCATCACCATTTGTTATTTAGCAGAGTTACCAGTTTCTCTGGTGAAGTCTTTCAACAAAGAGTCTTGGGGGGTAGAGGAATATAGATAAACACAAAAAGAAAAGAAAACCAAATATGCATCAAATAACGAAGGTAAAAAGTTACAGGGCAACATTAGCTACGACACTATGTGTTGTTGTTTTTTTTCTCCTTATGTAGACAGCAGCTGTTCTTTCAAAACAATTTTTTCTTAATAGTACAAGCATCAGGATTCATTATTACTATCACACAACTGCACAAATCAGATCAAGCAGTGAGTATTGGATCTAAGGCTTTGGACCAATTAGAATATAACTGGACAATTTGTTTTCTTTTTTTTTTTTTTTAAGATTTTATTTATTTAGGGGCGCCTGTGTGGCTCAGTTGGTTAAGCAGCTGCCTTCGGCTCAGGTCATGATCCCAGGGTCCTGGGATCGAGCTCCGCACTGGGCTCCCTGCTCGGTGGAGAGGCTGCTTCTCCCTTTCCCTCTGCCTGCCACTCTGCCTACTTGTGCTCTCTATCTCTCTGTCAAATAAATAAATAAAAAATATCTTTAAAAAAATTTTTATTTATTTATTTGACAGAGAGAGACACAGCAAAAGAAGGAACACAAGCAGCAGGGGTGGGAGACGGAGAAGCAGGCTTCCCGCCGAGTAGGGAGCCTGATGTGGGGCTCGATCCCAGGATCCTGGGATCATGACCTGAGCCGAAGGCAGATGCTTAACGACTGAGCCATCCAGGCGCCCCTGGGCCATTTGTTTTCTACCCCTAGTCTGGTGCAAGTTGTAAAGAAATGAGAACATTTAGAAATATGGCTTCTGTGGATGGTCTTCTTTTCCTTCACCACAGCTCCAGCATGGAGAGACAAAAATAATGTTAAGGAAATAGTAAAATGTTATAACTCAAAGAGGTTGAGATTGCAATATTTCTATTCAAGTTACCTGATGTTTCTATTGTTTCCTCTAAACCGCCCCCACAAGTACACTAACCCATCCTTCTGTGAAGGATTTCCTGGTCCAGCGGGGAACATTTGACTTGCACTCAGACGGTGGCCTCCTGTACTATCTTTGGCATGTAGTCATTTATTATCAGTTACCTCTCCATAAATTGTCTGATATCCTGAATTTCACTTCCATCATCTGGAATGGGATAATAATATTACCTTGACCCACCTCAAATGTGTTTTGAAGTCATTATACCCGGTCATTATAGTTAGCATATTATAATGGATCAAAATAATATGTCTGAATCTATCTTTCACACTTTAAGTTCTCTGAGGGCAAATATCATAACTTATCCTTAAAAGAAAAGCTATAGTACCTAGGCTAGCACAAAGCCTGAGAGACAGTGATCATTTAATATAGTTCAAATCCATTTGGCCAATTAATAAATATTGAACTATTCAACTAATACTGAACTATCAATAAAATAATGTATGTGAAAATGATTTTTGCACAGCAAAAGTAGATTATCTCCCTTGTCATCTTTCATTAGGTCTTTGCTAGAAACCAGGTGTTTATTGTAACACTCTATCAAGTCAATATATTCGAGGGAGTGAAATGATTTTATTTTAAGAACATGGAGATTTATCATAATGTAAGCCATATATGTGTCAGCAAATGTAGAAATAAACCAATGCTTAATCCAACTATGCAGCATTTAAAGATATTTTGGAGCTTTCACAGTTTTAGATCTGATTGACACAGAATTTTCAATAGCATTTGTTCAACTAATGTCTACTGAGTGAATAAATGAATTAAGAAATTAAAGACTATCCCAGCCTAAACCATCTAAGAATGTCCATTATCAATTCATGATCCCTTTACCTCACTGACAAAAAAAGGTGTCTGTTTTTCTTTTATTTTTGTTTTTTGTTCTTTTTGTTTGTTTGTTTTTCTTTTAAATTGCCTCTTTTTTTGACACACAATTCAAGTTTTTCCTTCTTTATTTGCTTTCGGAGTCAGGAGTCTCCTTTTGCCTCTTTTACTTATTGCTATCCTGGATTTGAGTAAACTCCCATCCATATTCCAATTTATAAATCTAACTACAGGTTTTGTATGTATAAAGATGATGCCAGACTTACTCCCTATATCTACTGTCAAACCCAATTTCTTCCATCTCTTGAATTTGGGGTCATGAACTCATCCCCACTTCCCAGTCTAAGAATCTCCTACCCATTTTCTGAATACCCCAAGGTTTCTATTCACTGTTTAGCATTTCCCCACTTCACTTAGTCTTAATTAGGCACATCTTAGAATTTATGAGACGCTGAACAATACAGATCCCCAATAGCCTCTTAGGAACTTAAATGCGTTTTGATAATTATAATTAACATAAAATATATGTATGCAAATTATATTAATTTCCAGATTTCTTATAAAATCAGAACCTTACAAAAGTCCAGTCTAAGGGAGTCTTCATAACAAGAGCTGTCTCCATTATGCAGACAAGGAGGACTCTGGACAAGGGGGTGTCTTATTGTTCCCTGCCATTGTACTTCCCCTGACTCTATTCTCCCAGACATCTTCATCATAAACCCTTCAATTATCCCAAATTGTCTTTGAGTGCCTCAGATACCCAGGGCATGAAATGTTCCATTTCTTTCCAGCACTGTCACTATTATCTCTTTCCTCATCTCTGACTGCTTCCAGCTTCCGCATTTTAATTTTTTTTTTCCATTTGCTTCATTTTTACACGGGAAGAGAACAATGCCTTTAGCAGAAATATGTGGCACAAAACTTGGTGAAATATCCTTCTAGTTTTAGGTGTAAAGAATATTCTACAGTTATAATGAGATATACTATCTATGGAATATGTCCACTCAATTATCCAATGTGTTTCAAAGCTACTTATAGAATGTCCTTATATGACAATAAATAGACACCTTCAGGTGTGGGCCAGTGTCAAAGATGCTTTTTTCTTTTTTTTTTTAATTTTTTTTTTAAAGATTTTATTTATTCATTCGAGTTACAGAGATACAGAGAGAAAGAAAGAGCAGGAGCAGGGGGAGAGGCAGAGGGAGAAACAGGCTCCCTGCTGAGCCAGGAGCCAGACATGGGGCTCCATCCCAAGACCCTGGGATCATGACCCAAGCCGAAGGCAGATGCTTAACCATCTGAGCCACCCAGGCGCCCTAAAGATGCTTTTTTCAATGGCCAAGATTTCTCCAAGATTTTTCCTGCTAGCCTAAACCTGTGAATTTGTTGCAATTTAACTATCTTATCCTCCCTTATGATAATTTAACAACAATGTTAATCAGTTTGGATTAGTTGAAGAGAAACATAAGGTAGTCTATGAAATTTCTCACTTTGTCCACAGATGCAAGATCAGTTTGGCACAGAAATAATTTCTTTCTTTCCACTCAGGACTGTGGACAGTTAGATATATACTAGTCAAACTTAAATAGCTGATAAGATAACCAAAAATAAAAATAAAAAGCTTGGAAGACTGAAATTCTTCTGTACTTTTGTGTCTCTGTGGTTTCTATGGAAACCACCCATCTTTCTCCTGTAACTGAAATATCGATATTTCATAGACAACTGAATTTAGAATCAAAAAACCTAGCTGAATGGCTATGGCTTCAGCACAGCTGATGTTGGGACTCTGTCCTGTAACTCTCAGTCCACCCCCAAGTTCAATGGCAGGTGGGGTGAGAAGTTTGCAGAAATCTAAGGCTCTTATGAATTGTTATTTATTTATTTATTTTTAACTACCTGTGCCTTTTCGTCTCTCTTCATGGACATGTTCTCTAGAATCTTTGAAGCTTGCTAAACACTTAGGAGAGGCAGCCCCATAGAGGCTGGCATTCAATGTTCCTAGGTTCAATACTGATCTAACGAGGAATGGGAATGGTGTTAAGATCACCATGTCAGCTGCCCTGTCCCTGTTGCTCAATGGACAATTTTGAGGTTATTGCTAAATGTTTAGAATCTCCAGTGAGACTGAGCCCACAGCAATAGATCACACATTAATGAACACTTTATTGGGATATTTTGGCTTTGCTGTTACATGCTCCCCTCACTTGTACTTTCTGAAATGAAAAAAAGCAAAGTTAATTGAGTGATAATGCAAAGCTCCCAAAGAGGGAGGGGACCTGAAAGGGTTGCCTCTGGAGTTTCTAAGTTAAGGGGGGTTTATGAGCTCTTTTATGGAACTATTTTAAGCAATCAGGGTGTGCTGAGTCATGCCAATCAGGGCTTTGCTCATGTATCTGTCTATCTATCAGGTTTATGTCTATGTGCTGATGGTCTTTTTTGACTGACCTCCAGAGGCTTAGGTCTTAACTGCCCCTTGCCCATGATGGTGACAAATGCTTTGTGATTAATTGTTTTATTTTAGGACATTTAGAACTACAAAGCAGAATGCTAGTGCGGTCCTGTCTAACTTGCAAAACAGGATGTTAGTGCTGTTTTATCTTTGCTGTCTCCATATTTTCTTGTTTGGGACCCTGGCCCTGACTACCTAACTGTCCAACTCACTCCTAACAGTCCCAATGAGGGTAAAAGGGAATGCATAGAGATGGCAGGGAGGGAGTGACAGGAGAATGTCACCTGAGCAACCTGCAGACTCACCAGATGAATTTTCCAATGTGTGAGCTTCTCCTGTGTGTGAGGTTTACAATGAACACTGCAGTGTAGCTGTGCTTGAGCCACTCTGCAGGAGCGACAATCAAGTATTTACCTTCCAGGTTGCTGGAAGAGAATAAATAAAAATAATGAGAAATAACGAAGGCTCAGTTAAAAAGTTACAAAAATATAACATGTAGTTGAAAATGGGATTTTTATATACCTGTTGAGAAAGAAAAATATGGACAGGCAGGCAATTCCAGGGAACGGTTGAGAACTGAAGAAAGAAACTCACGAGAAAGTGGGAGAAGAAAATAAACAAAAAATTTCCTGGAGAAAATATTGGAAAAGATGTCCAGGCTCAGTAATAATGGGGTAAATATAAATTAAGTCAATACTTTATGCTATTTTACACCTATTGAATGGGGTGAAATTAAAAAAAAAAACGGATACTATCTGTTGTTCCTGTGGTATGTGGAGAAGAACTCCGTCATATGCTTCTTTCTCTGTGTTCAGAGTTTGTAGATTTGTGTGTTCATTTGCATTTATAGCTTAAAACCCATGTAAAGATGTTTACTTTTAAAGATCTTTCTTCTGGGCATTTTATTAAGGTCTTTAATAAAATTTTCACACAGTTTAAAAAGCCAATTCATATTAAACATTTTATAACAACACAGTGGAACCCATCTGTGTCTTCTTCATCCCCTACATGGATTCCCTGGAGGCATCTACTTTCATCTTTGTTAATGTTTCTTCTGTTATTTAACTCTGAGTTGCTAATTTGAGTCTTCCTATCTTCTAGTATCTCTTTTTATATCTTCATCATGTATTTATATCACAAAGATTTATTCAATCAGTAATCTGTATCTAAAACCTGATAGTGTATAAATATTTCTTTCCATGAAATTATCAGTATCCAAATAGCCCAACAAATCCATCAGAAATTTATTAGTACTCTTGTCCAGAAGCTCAAAGTATCTAGTTATGTACTAGTTCTTTTTCCTTTTCTGTAGATCTTATTCCTGATGCCCTTCATTTCCTAATTTGATTTGTGATTTGTGTTGATGATACTCCAGGCCTGTATAGTGTTTTCATGTTAGGACTATTTTTATATGGTATCCTGGGTGTTCTCCCCTTTTCCTGAATCCCTTATTTACTTCTTTCATTCATAACGGCCATGTTTGAGAACTACGTATTTTAAGGCTTTTTGTCTTAAGCAGATTTTGTATTTTTTGTTTGTTTTTAACCTTCACATTTGCTAATAGTTTAAGCAATACAGAATTCTAGGATAAAAATAGTTCTCTCTTAGAATTTTGTAGGGGGAAAAAAAAAGAATTTTGTAGGGAATGTTATTCCATTATCATTTTATTCTAGAGTTGCCTTTGATAAATCTGCTATTCTGATTCCAACAGTCCCGATACTTTCTTAAGTGTCTGTTTGCTTCTTCTTTGTTTTCTTCTTTCTTTCTTTTTTTTCTCAAAATATTTAGTATTCTAGCATTCTATGCATACATTGTTGCAATAAGCAATCATCCTGTGTATTGCGATTTATAATGAGAAATATATGTTTGGTCTTCATCTCCATTTCTGGCACAGAGCTCCTAAAATCCTTGGAATTTCCTAAGTGATGATTTTAGTAAAGGGATCTTTTGTTATGTTAAAGAAGTGACTTTTGGAATGCCCCTAGATCACCTAAGGATGGAGGGTTGGTTGCCAGAGAAACCAACCACATGATTAAAGAGTAGGAACTTCTGGTCCCAGAACCTGACCTCCAAGGAAGGGAAAGGGACAGGAGATTGATTCTGTTCTGTTCTGTTGCCAATGATTTAATCAAGCATGCCTATGTAATGAAGCCTCCATCTGTCCCCCAAAAGACTGATTTTAGAGAACTTCTGGGTTGAAACACACAGAGATTTGTGAAGAATGGCACTCGGAGTGGGCATGGAAGCTCCTGGTCCTTCCCTTGTACCTTGCCCTACACATCTCTTCCGTCTGACTGTTCCTGAATGTTCCTGTTATGATAAACTGGTGATTTAGGAAGTAAAATGTCTCTCTGAGGTCTGTGAGCTGCTCTAGAAAATTGATCAAACCTGAGGAGGAGGCTGTAGGAACCTCTAATTTATAGCCAGTTGATCAGAAGCACAGGTAATGATCTGGACCCTCGACTGGTGTCTGAAGTTGGATGGGGGTGGTCTTGTAGAACTGAGCCTTCATCCTGTGGAATCTGATGCTTTCTCCAGTAGATAGCATCAGAACTGAGTTGAATTCTTGGACAACCTGCTGGTATCTGAGAATTGCTTGATGTTATATGGGAAGCCCCCTCCCACCGCACACATTAGAATTGACACAGGAACCCAAAATACATCCCTAAATTCAGTGCTTTAAACAAAATGTTTTGGTATCCTTCATGGTTCTGTGGGTTGACTGAACTTGCCTGGGTCCCTCATGAGGTTGCAGTAACATAGAGGTTAGAGGTAAGGCCACCTGATCATTTGATTGGGTGGGGTGTTCAAGATAGCTCACTTGCATGGGTTGCATGGAATGCTGGATACGAGTTGTAGAATCAGCTGGGACTGTCTATTGGAGTGCCTACATACAGCCTTTGCAAGTGTTATGAACCTTTCATTACATGGAAACTGATTTCAGAAGAAGTATCCTAGACAGAGTCTAGATGATTTCTTGTGACCTAGCCTTGTAAGTCCCTCAACATCATTTTTGCCACATTCTATTTGTTATAGAACTAGTCTTGATTAAAGGATAAGATATCCACTCCTAGTGTGAGCACTGGTAAGTATGGTTCATTGGAGAACCATATTTGAAACCTAGCTAACACATCTGATTTTCTGAGATTTGTCAATGACTTTCATTGCTGGGTGTTTGGATATGTGTTTTATTCGTTGCATTGGGCACTATAATGACTCTTATAACATAGAAACCCATGCCTTTAGTCTCAGGAAATGTTAATGTATTATATTTTGATATTTCTTTCATTTCACTTTCCTTCATATAATTAGATATGTTGACTGCTGACTATTCTTTAATTGTCTTCTCAATTTCCTCCCAACCTTTTGTCTCTCCCTCTACCCGCCTGGAGATTTTCTAAATTATCTTCCAAAACTACTATGGAATTTTAATTTATTTTTACTACACAAAAGCATTCGCATCTTATTTCTTTTTCTCTGACCCATTTACACGATTTTCTCTAATTTTTAAAAAAGGGCAGAATATATTTGTTAGTCTCTGAAAATATTAATAGTAATTATGTTGGATGTCTGCATATTTTCTTTGGTATACTGTTTCTTCCAAATTCCCTTTCTGTGTTAGTTTATCTTTTATAATGAAGGATCTGCTCAAATGTTGTGATACTTAATGTTCATAATTTGGAATAAAGCAGTATAAATAGATTGGAAACTCAGTGGGCATAGGCAAAGTATTCAGTAGATGACTCGTGGAATGCGAGGCAATGAATCGTATTTTTCACTGAGAGACACAGAAAATGACAGTACCTATAAATGAATGTTTTTTCTTCTCTTTTTTTTTTTTTTTTTTTTTTTTTAGATTCTCAAATAAATAAGCTGCAATCTGGATGCAGGATGGGGCAAGAGCTCTTGGTTCCACTTTTAGATTGGTGATTTTTTTCTAAATCCAGTATTTTCACCTTCACTCCTTAGGTTTCCTTCACCTGTGCCAGGACCCTGAGCACTAAATATTGTCAGTCTGTAGCTGTTAACTGTCAATTTGTCCATCCGTCTGTGAATAGAAAGTTTATGACTCCTCATACCAAATCATTAATGATTGTTCCCCTTAGCAAAGAATAAAGAGATTTTCATTTTCATTGTTTATACTTGGAGTTTCTCACAATGTTACTTTATTTTTTGAATATTTGGCAGCAGTCCTATCTATGCTGAATGTAGAGACAATTTGGAAATAGAAAAACAACTTGGTTCTCTGGGAAGTAGAGAGCGAAGCTCCTGGGATTGAATTTTTATCTATACTGCACACCTGTCATTTGCTCACCTGCATAGTTAGCGCCTTAGAATTCCTTGAGCTGTGGTTAATAGCTGGCTGCATATAACCTTGCAGTTGGCTTATTTCAGAGGGAGTTAATAGACAGAGCTATAATTTCCTAGGCCTAGAAGTAAGAGGACACATTAGACCTTCCACATTTGGGATAAAAAAAAAAAAAAAAAAAGTTCAGTGGTGAATTGAGAGAGTCTCCTCTTTGAGGCAAGAAATTTCTTCTTTTTCTGTACCTCTGAAACAAATAATGCAATATATGTTAAGAAAAAAAAAAAAAGAAGAAGAAGAAGGTAGCGGGAGGGGAAGAATGAAGCGGGGGAAATCGGAGGGGTAGACGAACCATGAGAGACGATGGACTCTGAAAAACAAACAGGGTTCTAGAGGGGAGGGGGGTGGGAGGATGGGTTAGCCTGGTGGTGGGTATTGAGGAGGGCACATTCTGCATGGAGCACTGGGTGTTATGCACAAACAATGAATCATGGAACACTACATCTAAAACTAATGATGTAATGTATGGGGATTAACATAAGAATAAAAAAAAATTAAAAAAAAAAAAAAGAAATTTCTTCTTTTTTCTCAATAAGACGGACAATATAAATGACTTGCTTCCCATTGTTGAGGCTCCAGATACCACTGGTGAGAGTTTCCCTAAAAGGAAGAGCACAAGGAAATGGTGTTTTAAATTTTGGCCCATGTTCTCAAATTCCATGAAAGACATAAGCATTCAGCAAAGTAATCCTGAGGGGGAAAGAAGGGAAATTTTCTTATGTTTTTAAACTTCAGTCATCACGAATTTTGATGAGTGATGAAATAAAAGCTAAAACAAAGGACACGCACCGTGTGTGTGTGTGTGTGTGTGTGTGTGTGTGTGAAGTCAGGGGATACTCTGAAGAATAACCTTAGCCAAAATGTTAAATTACCTGTTTTTAATAACATGTTTAAAGAGACACTCTGGGACACCTAGGTGGCTCAGTTGGCTAAGCGGCTGCCTTCGGCCCAGGTCATGATCCCAGGGTCCTGGGATCGAGTCCCACATCAGGCTCCTTGCTCAGCAGGGAACCTGCTTCTCCCTCTCTCTCCCTCTGCTTGTGCTCTCTCTGTCAAATAAATAAAATCTTAAAAAAATAATAAAAAAATAAAAAAGAGAGACACTCTGAGTTTTCTTCCTTTGAAGTAGAAGGTAGTAAGAAAATAAATGTAAAAAAAAAAATCCATTAAAATACCCCCTAACAAAAATTCTAGCTTAGCATTAAATAAGGCTAAATTATTAGAAAAAAAAATGTTTTTCAAAAATTATACGAACCTGGGTGAGAGAAATGATTTTTGAAATTCTTTCAATCATAGAGATAGTCATGAAGTATTAAGTGTTGTATATTCCAAAAATTTGTCTTTAGTTTGGTAGTTTAACTATAACTTCCCATGAAACAATGTTCTATATGACATTTTAATTTCTAGGCCAACTAATAGAAGGTTACTTACACATAATTACGGCTTTAAAATCGTCTTACAGGCGCCTGGGTGGCTCAGTTGGTTAAGCGACTGCCTTCAGCTCAGGTCATGATCCCAGGGTCCTGGGATCGAGTCCTGCATCGGGCTCCCTGCTCTGCGGGGAGCCTGCTTCTCCCTCTCCCACTCCCCCTGCTTGTGTTCCCTCTCTCGCTGTGTCTCTCTCTGTCAAATAAATAAATAAAATCTTAAAAAAAAAAAAGAATAAAATCGTCTTACATCAATATGCCCTTCATATGTTGGGAAAGCATATGTGCATTTATGTGGTGTGTACAGTTGACTCTAGGCACAGTCAAAAGTTCATGTATAACTTCCAACTGCTCCTCCTCCAAACTTAATTATTAGTAGCCCACTGTCAATCAAAAGCCTTCCCTGTGAATAAATGGTCCACTAACGCATATTTTGCATGTTATGTGTATTATCTATTATATTCTTTTTTTTTAAAAGATTTTATTTATTTATTTGAGACAGAGAGAATGAGAGACAGAGAGCATGAGAGGGAGGAGGGTCAGAGGGAGAAGCAGACTCCCTGCCGAGCAGGGAGCCCGATGCGGGACTCGATCCCGGGACTAGATCCCGGGACTCCAGGATCATGACCTGAGCTGAAGGCAGTCGCTTAACCAACTGAGCCACCCAGGCGCCCTATCTATTATATTCTTATAACAAAATGTTAAAAAGAAAACCACAGACTCAAAATGGCAGCACTTAGGCCAAGCCCCTAAACCAGGGCTTAATGCCTAATCTAATTGCAGCTTCAACTTCCCCCCAAAATGTAGTCTTAACAGATCAGTCAAGAATTCTCTGATCAGCTCCAGTGAGTCTGCCACATGAGACTTCTCCACTCCTCAAAGGAAGATGAGGTGATTGGCATAATAAGACTCCTTATTTTTCCCCCTAAAGGAAAGTGACCTTGCCTGGACCAGTCCTTCTTCTTTCTTTTGATAATAACTTCCTTGACCCACCCTTGTTCCTATAAAAACCTCCTCAGAGCTCCCTTCTACTTGCTAGATGGGATGCTGCCAGATTCTTGAATCACTTAATAAGGCCAATTAGATCTTCATTGAATTTTGTTTTTTAACAAAAATAAGCTAGAGAAAAGAAAAACATTTTTTTAAAGATTTTATTTATTCATTTGACAGAGAGAGACAGTGAGAGAGGGAACACAATCTTATGGATACTCCCTCATGAAGCAAACTAAAGATTCACTTCATTATTTATAATAGATGTACTATGACCCATTTTACAAATGAACAAAGAAAATAAAATCATACATCCATTAATAAACTTTGGGGTGATTTCCATTTTAACAAACTTCATATTACATATCTTTGTGTACATGTGTGATATTTCTGTAGACCTGATCTCTAGAAAGGTAATGGCTGAAACAATGAATAGACAAGTTTTAAATTGTGATGGAATCCACCAAATTGCCTTGCACTGACAAACAGTTACAATCTTAACAAAACTCATGGGAGTGCCATTTGCCACTTATACCATTAACGAGTATAGATTTATTTACCTTTATTTTTTCCGATTGTTGAAATTATTTTAACTTGCAATTCTCTCATTATTAGTGACAGCAAAAATGCTTTGATATGCTTAGTCACATTTATATTCCCTCTTTTAATTTGGTTGTTCATGTCCGATGCCAATTTACTTCTTGAGATTTATATTTTTCTTACTGACATATTCTTCTGCTTACAAGTCATTTTCTTTACCACTTTCTTGTTGTGTCTCTTCTGCATTCATTTTCCGATTCTTAGTAGACTATTCCGTCTTCTTTTTTCCTTTGTCATTCTTCTGTTAAATTGGGACTTTGAGAGTTTTACTTTACCCATGTATTATCAACATAAGGCCAGCCTTGTAATTTTAAGAAACACATTTCCAAACTGTCAAAAATAAGTCACCTCATGTGGCTACACTATTGTTTTTTTGTTTTTGTCCCACTATATCATCTTTCAACTCCAGTTAAATTACCTGACATTTTTTCAGATTGTTATTGGTACTTCTTTTTTACATTGATTTTCTTTTATGCTTTTACTGAACTACTATTATATATAATTTAGAATGAACTATTGTTTCTCTAATTATTTCATCACCTTATCATTTACATTTATAGATGCTCTCTTTTTTTTTAAGATTTATATTTATTTGTTTGACAGAGAGAGACAGCGAGAGAGGGAACACAAGTAGGGGGAGAGGGAGAGGGAGAAGCAGGCTTCCCACCGAGCAGGGAGCCTGATGTGGGGCTCGATCCCAGGACCCTGGGATCATGACCTGAGCCGAAGGCAGACGCTTAACGACTGAGCCACCCAGACGCCCCTATAGATGCTCTTGAATCAAGTTTTTATTTACTGAAACATCTCCTTAAGATTTCTCTTATTAGTGTGAGGTGTACATGAATTATTTTTAAAGTCTTTATGTCGTTGATGATGTTCTCATTTGATTCTCACAGTCAAATATGTTATTATAGCTGGATCTAAGTCTAGATTCAGAGTCCTTTACCTTCAATATTTCATCGGCATTTTCCTGAAATCTTACTTACATTCTGTAAAAGAAGTGAAACAGACCAATTAAATAGGCAAGGAAGATTCTATTTAAGACTACTGCAAAGGGAAGAGAGACTGAACTCAATCCTATAGAAACAAAAGTTGATAATTTTTAAGTGCTGGGCGAGCTAGCCAAAAAGCACTAGAAGAGGGGCACCTGGGTGGCTCAGTCTTTAAGCGTCTGCCTTCAGCTCAGGTCATGATTCCAGGTCCTGGGATCGAGCCCTGCGTCGGGCTCCCTGCTTGGCGGGAGGTCTGCTTTGTCCCTCTCCCACTCCCACTGCTTGTATTCCCTCTCTCGCTGTGTCTCTCTCTGTCAAATAAATAAATAAAATCTTTAAAAAAAAATCACTAGAAGACATGAAGGGAATCTCAGTTATTTCCACCCTCCTGTAGAGACTGGAAGGTAGAGGCCATATTTTCCCTGATGATTACATTTAAAGGGATGGCACCCCGGTCCTTGAGAAGATATTTGTGGGTAGTAGATGATTCACATCTTAAAAGAACAGAGAAAGAATTTACAATTGCAAGTTTTCTAAAGTAAATGCTCTAAGAAGGGCAGGAATAAACCTGTCTAAGCTGAAGGGCATAGTGAGGCTGTCTCACTGAGTTCCTTTAAATTGCTTTGATGTTGTTGTTTTCTGTAAATATGTAAGATAGTCTCTGTATTCTTAGAAATTATAAATTTCATCCAGATATATGAATTTAGGAACCATTTGGTGTTACAGTCTTTTATTACATTGGGTATTATTCTATTTAATACAATAGTCCCCTGTATTTTGTTGCTGTTGTTGTTGTTATTCCTACAGTTCATCTTTGAAATCCTTTCATGCATTCTTAGAGATCAGGGATCCCCAAGGTTTAGTTTTTTAAATAATAATGCTCATGTCTTTGGCATTCCGAACCAGGTCTTGTGACAATCACTTACCTGTCACTCCTAATAAGTAAGCTGATTTTCAGCCATCTCAATTCAGTTATTCAAACCATTTTATTGGCTTTTCAAAACAGAATGCATTGTTTAGCATAATTTTAGATGGACACAAAAAATTCTGAAGATAGTTGAGAGAATTTCCATACACTTGGAACCCTTTTTTCACTATTATTAACATCTTACATTATTAAGATACATTTGTTACAATGAACCAACCAATACTATTGGGATTGGACTGATGTGTTTCTCATGATAATCCTGGGGTTGTGAGTTATTGAAAGGAAGACCAGAGTTACAGTGTGCCCTCTTGATCACATCCTATCAAGAGTACATACTATGAACATGATCTATTACTGTTTATATTGACCTTAGTCATCTGATGAGGCAGTGTTTGTCAGCTTTCTCCACTGGAAAGTATTTTCCCTCTTTATACTCTATGGAAGGAAGTCATTTCGGGCAACCCACACTTAAAGTGTGGGGAGTTATTCACTCCACTCTTACTACTTAATGTATTAATCAATTTGGACTCTAAGAGTATAAACCTTGGCTCTGAACTACAATGCATAGTGTGAATCTATGCAGCTTTAAAATAAATTTCTCCAACTATGGCCTCATGGTCCACTCCTATTCCTATTTCTGATGATGATTTTATTTCTGTTCTGTTAGGAAAATTAATTCTCTTTTCAGTGATCCTATATGTCACCAGTATTTTTTGCTGGGTTCTCCATTCTTTCAAAATGCCAGAAGGCTGCTCTTTTCATCTTATCTCTGGAGAAAAATCAAGAGCAACCAGCCCTTTTTCACTGACATTTTCAAACAAAGCTGATACCTAAAAACCTTTCATTCTGTTTCATAGACTACATTTGTCATCTTTCAGCATGAGTTACGGTCCATGGTTGTAATGCAGATGCATTAGTGACCACCAAGAATACTTCTTCTGGTATCCAAGGCTCCCTTTGGCCTGAGAGCAGTGCAAGAAATAGGGACTGGTATATTGGCATCTTAAAACTTTGAAAAGTTTGAGCAAGGTTTTAAGTTAAAGCTGCCCAAAAGGCAAAACTGATTTAGACAGTTAGAAGAATCTCTTGAGCCAAATTTCTATTTCCCTCTGACTCTGAACACTTCTCCCCATCTCTACCTTCCCCACTGCATGCACAGTCACACACACACACACACACACACACACACACACACTTTTGTACACAAGTTCTCGTCTTACTGCTTCCTTTATAGAGTTTCTTACTAAACAACTTTTTCAAACTGCCACAGGCTACATTATATTCCTCTACCATGTAGGTGGAAATAACCCTCAGTGCATACTTATTACCCTACTCCCTATTAGGTTAAATGGGGACCCCCAATCACTAGGTGATCTCAGTTTTCTCTCATCTCCCACAAACTATTATTCATAAATAGGTAATTATACCTCACACTCATAAGAAGAATGCTTTTCTTAGTAATTTTTTGGATTGTCTGGCTTTAACCATTTGTTCCAATTGTGTGTTTCAGAAATGAGTGTGAAACAGTTTACTTGGTCCATTATATATTATCCCCATGTGCCTGCTCTATCTCTGTATCTCAGCACTAATGCCTTGGCTCACGTATCTTACCAAAGGCAATTCTTTTTGGTTCATGACTTGTTACTATACTTAATGTGAAAAAAATTCTTGATAATTTTCTGTTTTATATGAATAACAAAACTACTCAAAGCAAAGAAAAAAAATTCAAATATGACACTTTATTATTTAAACGTTATATCCTCATTCATAATAGAATGGATATAAATATAACACATATTCCAAACTATGCTATTCTGAGATTGAAAGTAATAATATATGTAAAAGCATGTTATATGAATGAAAGTCATGATGATTTGCATGGATTTCACACAAAATTTGGTTCTAGATTTTTAATAATCCTCAGTGAGATGGGGATTGTGGGTGGCTCAGTCAGTTAAGCATCTGATTCTTCATTTTGGCTCAGGTCATGATCTTATGGGTGATGAAATTGAGCCCTGTATTGGGGTCCACGCTTACCAGCGGTCTACTTAAAGATTCTCTCCCTCTCTATCTCCCAGTGCCCCTCCCTTAATGCATGGGCACATCCTTTCTCTTTCTCTAAAATAAATAAATCTTTAAATAAATAATCCTCAATGAGAATTTAAAAGGAAGTAATTGATAATTGAGGCTTTGAAGACATTAGGTAATACTTATAAGATTTTTCTAGACATCTATGGTAAAAGAATTATTAGATATCACTTCAATGTTATTTTTGATTCCATTAATTTTATGATTCTATTAAATAAATGCACATATTTACATCAGAGAAGCAGTTTGTGCTTCTTATAAATTGCTGTTAAGATCCTACTGAGAAGAGGAAAATAAGTGCTTTGGATTATTTAATGAAATTTGTGAATAAAAGCTGTTGGACTTATAAGAAGAATGAATGAAAGAAGTTATGTCCAAAGATTACTTTACCAATTCATTTGAAATATAATCAAGCATGAGAAAAAAAAACAAAACAAAACAAAACAAAAACAATCCTTAAAGGTACAATGGCCATCATTAATGTTACTTCTTATTTTTTCCTTTACCTGACACACCAAGAGAAATCCAAAAGTTGTAAACCAGTAAGCACATGAAAGGCAACCTCTTCATTCACTGAGAATGTGACTATTTGACTTCAACCTCTGAACTCGTGGACATAATGAACCTGGCAGCTGATATCATTTATTAGCCATACTCTGATGACAATGTTATAGATAAACTTCTGCCCATGAGGAACTGGATGGGAACAGTTATGTTCCTTTCCAGTTATATTATCAAATATGCATGGAATGATAATTGTTTATAATTCCTGTAAGTCTGAAAAGAACTCGACCAAACCATCCCTGCTAACTAATCAATCTTGATTGAACTAAAAAAGAAATCTCAAATACAAGAATATTCTTAAATAAATATTTCCAAGCCAAGCAGATTTACTTTATTCAATTAGAAGAAAACTTTATAGTATTTAATTTCTTATTTATTTATATTCTTATTAATTTTGATATTAATGTTAGAAGGACAAATCAAAATAAAATGTTGCTCAAGAACTCTTTCTCCCTGCTTTCAAAAGCAATCAAAATGTTAAATTATCGGTATGTCATTATTGATTCTTACACATTTAATCCATGACTTGGTTTTATAGTAATGTTATGGAAGTCATTAGCTTGATCTTTCCTTTGGCTAATTGATTTTTTCTATTTCTAAATATATATAAACTAGGTATTTAGAACTATACAGAAACTATATATCTCTATTACTAAATATGTAGAAACTCTATGTATATATTTAAACCATCCTTGAAACTTTCTAGCAACATAGAAAAAAAATATTACTTTTGTACAAAGTTAATAGGATTAAAGTTCTAGAAAAATCACCTACTCTTTTTTGAATCTTCTTTGCATAGAAAACAATATTCCTTATGACATTTTCCCCTTCCAATATTTCAAATTTCATATCTAATCATACCTTCAGAAGAAGGAGGGGAGGAAAATTCAAGGTGAAAGAGAGGAGAGAAGTACTAATATTTATTGATTGTCTAGTGTGCAAACACTATGTCAAGTGTATAAATTAAATCATCTCATAATGAGAAAGTAGCCATGATCATCACCAATTGTGGAATGAGCCAACTTGTGAATTAGAGATATTTAGTAACTTTTCTTTAGTCGTTCAACTCTTTTTTTTTTTAAGATTTTATTTACTTATTTGACAGAGAAAGACATAGCGAGGGAGGGAACACAAGAAGGGGGGGTGGAGAGGGAGAAGCAGACCTCCTGGTGAGCAGGGAGCCCAATGCAAGGCTTGATCCCAGGACCCTGGGATCATGACCTAAGCTGAAGGCAGATGCTTAATGACTCAGCCACCCAGGCGCCCCTAGTCATTCAACTCTTAAGTGAAGCTTAAAAGTGTCTAATTCTGAAGAATGTACTCACAAACTTTTTCTCTGCATGCATCAATTTATTTGAAATTCTTGTAACTCATTATGTTCTTTCACACACCCTTGTCCTCAGCTCTTCCTCCCGCATCCCTTTGTGACCTGCTCCCTCTTCATCAAAGTCTAATTCAGTTCACCAGGTTCAGGTCTCATGCTACTTTGTCTGCAATAACTAATTGATTTCTTCAAGCAGAATAAACCATATTCCTCTCCTGACACACCCTCTTTAATGTATATAAATGCTGTATATTACAACTATTCTCTTGCCAGCCATCTTTAAAAACCAAAAGGCAGGGCAATACGGTATTCATCTTGGTTTCCAGAGAACCTGGAGTGTGTGAAGTCTTTAGTGCACTTTTTAAATGAAGAATGAACAAAACTGAATGTGCAACGATCCACCAAACTGAATGGCCAGGGGGAAAAAAGTGCATCATTCACAATCTTTCTCCATCCACCAAATGTTTGCTAATATTTTCCTACACTTTTGAACATTTTTATCACAGCGTGCCACAGTTAGAAATACTGAAGCTTGATTTCTAAAGAGTGATTTGTATTGTAGACTTTTTCCTACACGGTTTACCATTCCACAGCACTTCTTTGTCACTATTTGTTGAGAGCCTACGAAGCAAAGGAAGACATCTTGTTTTGTTTTGTTTTGTTGTAATAGCCACTTTTCCTTTTATCTAGGCTTTTACTATTTTTTTTTTTTTGTAAAATGCCAATATCTTATCATTGTTATGATTATAAATGTTACATTTAATAAGAGGAGTTGAATAATTTGACCTTTGGGAGCAAACTTTGATGACCAAATATCTTTCTAAGATGCGTGGTGTCCAAAACAAATGACATGGGTAATGTTTTAGTATATGGGATTTTAAAACTTAAGGCACCAGCCCAATCGTGAGAGCTGATAAATGGAATTTTAAATGGAGTGTAAGGGAGGAAGGGAAAAACAGAATGAAGCTTCTAATACTTGGAGAATGATTTGGGGGAGAATCAGAGGTAGTAGTCATGAATTGTTAAATTCCCCTTAGTGGTCTATAACATGCATCCTATTTCCCGCTCCTCCACAAAATTTTCAGTAAAATCTGTATTACTAACATTTGCCTTTGAGAGTTGGATTCTTTTGCCAAGATACAACTGCATGCTCATTTTGTGTTGGGGTGGGTACAGGGCGAGGCTAGAAACAACCCATGGAAAGCAGAGGCATCTGGGTTATTTAGTTATCACTGTTATCATTCATTCTTCCTCATTTAAGGATGATACCATAAGAAATAGTGATAGTAACTCTAACGTGGGGAACTTTAAGGTGCTTGCCTACCTAGCTAGACCCTTTTCAACCATCAGCTAAACTGTCTGCAGGAGGTCTGAGTGTTCCCCGTGATAGGTCCCCAAGAGAAGAACTATTTTCCACTCAAATGCACTTCCTTGTAATAAGCTGACATAGCTCTTGACTTTTACTTCACTCTATTACCAGTGATTTTTTATTAATTCAGTTTTTTTTTTCTAAAGTCCATTCACTCAGGTTTGTTTTAACTGATAGAATGAAGAGCTTCCTTTTCCTTATACATAATACAGGGGAAGGCATTTGGAATTACAAGTCCTCACACCTTCACACCCATCTGTCTATGAGAAAGACTAGATTGAATCAAACCAGTCTAGTCTACTAGCAGATACAAATCTCGGGATATAGCTCACTCTTCACCATTTCAAAACATCAGCTTATTTGTCATATCAAAAAGTACAAGCCCTAGGGGCACCTGGGTGGCTCAGTCGTTAAGCATCTGCCTTCGGCTCAGGTCATGATCCCAGGGTCCTGGGATCGAGCCCCGCATCAGGCTCCCTGCTTGGCAGGAAGCCTGCTTCTCCCTCTCCCACTCCCCCTGCTTGTGTTCCCTCTCTCGCAGTGTTTCTGTCAAATAAATAAAATAAAATCTTTAAAAAAGAAAAAGAAGTACAAAGCTGGGATAGTGTCATTGTTTTCATTAATTTTTAGGACGTTTGGTTGAAAAACTACCTAAGAATTGCATAATCTATACTCAAAGATTTGGCAGCTTCCATAAAGAATATATAGATCACAATTCTGATCCTATTCACTTAAATAGAGAAATTATAATCCTTGTCTTAAATTTAAGAATTCTGTGTAATCATAACTTAAGTTTTATAAAAGGAAAATAAGTCTCTTAAGTATTTAAGCAGAACTATTTAATTTGCTAAAAAAATAACACACCTTATTTTAAAATTACACATTTGGCTTTGAAGATTTCCATCGAGCATCACCAAAATAACTTTTTGGTTTGTTTCAGATAATAAAGATAATAGCCTTGTATTAAAAAAAAAAAAGAAAGAAAGAAAGAAAGAACAGCTTTTCTCTTTAACAATTTGTAAGGAAAAGTAAAATACAAAAATAAATAAATAAATAATAAATGAGAGCGAAAGTGTTAAAGCATGTATGATTTATTACAGTTTCCAGGATGTACAAACTCTGTTGTAATGAGGAAAGAGTCTTTTAGGAAGGAAGAAAATAAATCCTTCAGTTGAGGTATGTGAACACAGATGGATTGACATGCTGGCTGATTTGGGTGGATATAAGCCCCTGGTTAATGGATGCATGTGCGGTGTGTGCATGTGTATCTGTTTCCGTACACAAAAGCTCATAACCATGGTGGTGTGTATAGTAGCAATAAAGGCTGAAAATTACTACAAGCTGTAAAAGGGTTTGGTCCTAACATGGAAGGGGCAATTTACTTTCTACTTACAGCACAGCACCTTCCTTTTGATTCCGTAGCTCCATCTCTTTCCAGCCCTCCCTCTTACTCACTTCCTCTCTCCTTCTCCACTGCACACTATAATGAGACACAGCAAGAGATTCCTTTCAAAGAAGGAAGAAAAGGACATCTCTGAGTGGTGCAAATGGACTGAAAATGTGTTCCTTCTACTCAGGAAAAGCTCTTACAAAGCATACTGAGAAAGATCTCCGTTTTTGTTTGTTTTTTTGTTTCTTTTCTTTTTCTCTGAATTCGTGACATGCACACACACACACACAGCTTTTATCCTGTGGCTGGTAAGAGTCAAAGCCCTAAATGGCGAATGCTATGGCTCTTGGACAGCATTTTTAACTAGAATAGAGAAAGTTTCCAAATTCATTGAAAGAGATTTCTGCTTTAATAAAGCACACTTAGTTTGGGTTGAGTAAAAGATTATAAAGGAACAGACTGCATATGAAAGAAAGAAGCAAGCAAAAACCAAGAAGGAAGCACAAGACTTTTCTTTGAAATTCAAATTTCATATGAAAATATATTCATTTCCCTGTACGCATTTTCACTCCCAAAATGCAGTATGTAAAAAGAAAAGTAATAGGTGTTATTCTTTCTTAAATATGTTGTCTTTTCACTGATTTGGGGGAAACCTTTCATGGAACTAGGGACTGGATGTTAAGAGACAGGAGAAACCAAACAAACACATGCATTCAGGCAAAATAAAATATAGTCTTTTTTTTTTTTAAGGCTTCATTATGCTGTCTCAGGAATGAGTGTCACATTTACAATAACCTCTACAAAGCAGAGAAAGCCATGGTGCCTGAAGTTGTAACATCAAATTAAGTAACTAAAAATAGTTTTGGGGGTTTTTTTCTCTGATAGTGAAAAGAAATGAAGTTTCCAAATTATGCTCCATCTTCCAAATTTCTGGAAATGAATATGTGATAGTGATGAGTGAATGTTGGCTGGGCTTTAAAACAGAAAAGGTAAAATTCCTGAAATAGCACCTTATCTTTGCCAAATATTAATGCCTCCAACTCCCCACTATATTTTTCCTTCTCATTTCTGAAGATAACACAGTCTGGGTGTGTTTCTTTTCATACTTCGGAAAAACTAGACAATGCATATCCTCCTAGATTCTAAGTTGGGCAATTCTTTTCTTCATACTTCTCTGATGGCCGTTTAGCCCTGTGTGATAACTTAAAATCACAGGCAGTTCTTCATATAGTATCAGTCTCAATTTGACATTAGAATAAACAAAATGAAATTAGTAAAACAGAGTGGAAAATTAAAGCTGCTTGTGTTGAAGGACTAACAATAAAATCCTAAGAAGAAATGAAAATATCTAATACCAACTAACATAAAATTATAATGTGTAACCAGAGCTGTACACGGTCAGTTCAGGCAAAAATCCTATTTCTAAATTCTGCTTGATTTAACTGGTAAAGGGGAGAGGGGACATCTGGAACATATTTGATCCTTCTAAATTTGCTTAAAATGAAACACAAACGATGTGGACCAAGCAGCAAAAGCTTATCACAGGTGATGAATCCAATTTCTCTAACAGGTAAAATTTGTAATAAGTGGAAGAGTATTTTGAGTGACAAAGAATGTGACACGAGAAATAAGGGGATGAAGAAACGAGCAAGCCATCGTTGGCAAAATAGTCTTGGGCAGAGATTTTCCCAGAGGATCACAGTTATGTGCTTGTAGGTACCATGAATGACTTAGCAGTATGTCGAAAAGTTTAGTCAGTGAGATCCTAGGGCACCTTTCTACCCTTGATGCCTAGTGCAGGGTGTGACACATAATAAATGCTCTATAAACAGTTTTTACCTCCGGGCCCCTGGGAGGCTCAGTAGTTAAGCGTCTGCCTTCGGCTCAGGTCATGATCCTGGAGTTTGGGGATGGAGCCCCACATCTGGCTCCCTGCTCAGTGAGGTGTCTGCTTCTCTCTCTGCCCCTCACCCTGCTTGTGCTCTCTCTCTCTCTCACTCTCTCTGTCTCTGTCTCAAATAAATAAATAAAATTAATTTAAAAAAAACAGTTTTTACCTCATGGAAATCCTAATTTTTTTTTTAAAAAATGCCTAAAAACATGTATCTATGTATGCTCTTAATTTTAATGATACTAAATAATTAAAATTAGCCTATGCATATCTTAAGCAAGTGTAATACCACAGACAAGTTCATACTAAATTACAAGTCAATTGCTGCAAGTTTCTTCAAAACACAACATAAAAGAAGTGTTTAATATTTAGAACTATCCAAAAATTGAACATAGCTCCTACATGGCACTCGTACTGAATTCTCTATCACTTGAGGTATTCAAGCCAAAGTGAGTTGATTGTCTTTGAGGATGGAATGGAGTACATAAGCTTTGGATGGAAATAATTAGTTAGTTGGCTTTTAAACTCCTGTAGGTGTGCTGACAATGCTGAATCCATCTTTGGCGCTTCATCTTATTCATTCCCTGCACAGTGACCTTCCTCGGGGCTACGTGTTCCTGGCCCCTTAGAGATTAATGTAGGCCCTAATGGGAGTCTGAGAATGCTTGTTCTGAATGCTAAAATGGCACACAGAGGGCTCCACTTGAGATAACTGCCCTTTGACCTCACCACAATGCTCCTCGCTCTATAAAAGCTGTGGATCAAGGTGTGGACTTTGCAAATTATAGTTGCATAAGGCCTGGGTCATCTGCCCAATGTCCCCTGCAGTAAGTTGTAAATGGTATGGGGTGGCTTGCTTTGTCTTCCTGTCTCTAAGTACCTTCTCAGTCTGGAGGATACTTTACTGTCCCTCTTCCACCTTCTAACAACTCCTTTTGACACATGTATTTTATCATTTGTTGATTTCTCTTCTATTTCTTCCCATATCCAGATTAGGGAGACAGCTTGGGTTGAGGGCTGATTACATAACTTTCTTCTTTTACAACTTGGAAACATTTTGCATTTTAGAAGTAACTCGTGGTATCCTATAGCAGGACTAAACGCTACCAGTGTTTGTCAACAAAGTTTTATTGGAACGCAATTGCTCATTTATTTGTGTATTGTCTATGCTGTTTCACTACAGTGGCATAATTGACCTGTTGCAATTGAGATCATGTGGCCTTGCAAAGCCAAAAAAGATTTACATCTAGCTCTTTGCAAGGAATGCTTGCTGACCTCTGGTCTAGAAGCCTATTTGAACTATCCATATGATTTTGACAAAATATCCAAGTATCATCCCAAAAACATAATGATTGTTTCATGTGATAAAAATAAAAATTTAGGAATTTTAAAAAAAAATTTTAAAAATTTAAAAAATTATGAGGGCATATATAGCTGACTTGCATTATTTGCCTATAAATAACAGAGGTTTGCATCAACATCCCTATGTTGAGATGGTTTTTAAAGTATACTAGCATATAAACTCTTAATAATTGACAAACATATTTCTTTATGAATATTTTCATTAACACTAAACAAATTATATTTTCCCAGTGGTTGGCTGTGAGTTCACATAGTTCAAAATTCTCTGTGATCTGTTTGAGAATAGTGATACCTATGTTTCAGTCAAGATGGCTTTAAGAATGCATAATACAAAGCATTTCTAATTTGGAATTCTCTAATGAAAGAATAAATCTTAAGGAATTGCTCTGATGTTTCATTTAAAAATAATGATACACTATAACTTTTTTATTTTAGATGTTTTTTATTTTGTTACCTTTGTAAAAGAGATAGTAAATATTATATCTCAACCTGTGTTTCAAATGAAATAAAAATTCTACAATGGAGTCATTCAGCTGAATGAAATTTTTCTAAATGATATATGCCTTCTTTTCTACTCATATACAGGGTTTAGATATTCATAAATATTTAAAAAGTCAGGTTTTCAAATCCAATATGACTGCAATCCATTTTAACAGTGAGGACTGAATTGTTTTTGCCCCTGTAGGTGAATAGGATAGACAAGCTAATTGCCTTTTTAACTTACTGATTTTCAGCACAAGCTCTCATTATCATTTGCTTTCAGGAATGAATTTCTCTTGAGTTCTGATAGAGAGTATAACTTTTTTTATTATAAAATCATGAACCCTTTACCTTCTCTCTCTTCCTCTAAATTCCCATACAGAGTGCTCGATAGAAGACTGATTTTGCTCATCACTGTTTCAAGTGATTCTTAGAATAACTTGAGAGAACAAGGAACATATCACATTAGCATAACAGAATACTTGAAAAATCAATGGCTATGCCTAGGCAGAATGATTGTACCCATAACCAATATTCCACACATTTAGAAAGGTCATAGAGAACTTATTTAAAACTCTATTCACAAGAATAATTATAAATGGTGAGTTTCTATTTGTTATGTTGAGAGCCATTCTATCATTTTAAATGCCTTAAACTGGTATAATAAAAATATTCCCCTGGTAAAGTAGACTCATTGAAAAACTTAGATGCTGAGTTTGGAGTAAATGAAACACAAAATCTCTCTCTCTCTGTCTCTCTCTCTCTTTCTCTCTCTCTCTCACACACACAAACACACATACACACACACACACACACGTTTAAATCTGTACTCGAGTAGGTGGTCTGGAATGATTCTAGGCTAGGGTAGAAGAGAGCAAAGGGAAGAAATATCCAAGGCCTAAGTTCCATAAAGGAAAAGCATTATGAATATATGTGCAACAGAAGTCAAGTTACAGAAACTTGATAGAGTTATGAAAAAGTTATTTGCTTTATAATTTTTATTTGGATCCAGCTCTAAGGATATTTCAGTTTTTAGTTGGAAAAAGTGAGTTGACTTTTTTATATTATTATTTGCATTTCTCTTTATATCTCTAAAGAGTATTTAATAATTGTATAGATACATGTTACTAATATAAGTGTTTTGTTGCAACTGCATTTACTCTCCTGATGACATAGACATTGCTTTTAAATCCTTTTTTAATTTCTTTTTTTTTTAAAGATTTTATTTATTTATTTGACAGAGAGACACAGCGAGAGAGGAAACACAAGCAGGGGGAGTGGGAGAGGGAGAGGCAGGCTTCCCGTGGAGCGGGGACCGTGGGATCATGACCTGAGCCGAAGGCAGATGCTTAAGGACTGAGCCACCCAGGCGCCCCTCCTTTTTTAATTTCAATGAGTACTTCAAAGATCTAAGAGACAGAAGGCCTTGGTATGTTTATGCAGGTAATTTATAAACTTGAGCTTATTTCCTAATCTTTTTTTTTATTTTAAAAGATTTTATTTATTTATTTGAGAGAGAGAGAATGAGAGAGAGCATATGACAGGGGTTAGGGTCAGAGGGAGAAGCAGACTCTCCACCAAGCAGGGAGCCCGATGCGGGACTCGATCCAGGGACTCCAGGATCATGACCTGAGCCGAAGGCAGATGCTTAACCATCTGAGCCACCCAGGTGCCCCCTAATCTTTAATATGAGAAAAATAAAATGTTTATCACATTGAGGTTATTAATGAAGATTAAATAAGGTAATTTGTGTAAATGAGCAATGTAAATGCATTATTTTATGGATTTAAGTTTTTATTTAATATGGCTACTAAGTGGATTTTTTGTTGCAGTGACTATTTTCAGAAATAAGCATTGAGTTTTATAATCTCATGAGCATGCATTTGGGGGAAAATGGGACAATATTAGAATCCAGATTATTGTTAAAGGTCAGGCTTTATCTTCATAAATAATATTCTAGCAATATGATGTCAAATAGACACAAGTGGAAACAGGAAGGTCAGTCTAGGCTAACTATTACAGTGCTATCACAGGGTAGATGCACTGATGAATGGAATTGGATGGATATGAATTTTTTTTAAGATTCATTTATTTATTTGAGAGAGAGACAGCACACACAAGTGGGAGGGGAGGGCAAGGTAGAGGGAGAAAGAATCTCACAAAGACTCCCCACTGAGCTTAGAGCCCTATGCAAGGCTTGATCTCATGACCCTGAGATCATGACCTGAGCCGAGATCAAGAGTCAGATGCTTAACTGACTGCACACCCAGGTGCCCCTGAAATCTTTCTTGAAGTGAACAGAAAGGAGCTTGAAGAAAGAGAAACATTCTAAGTAACATTTATTTAAATGTAAAAAATATTTCAATACAATCACTTTTATTTATTTAAATACAAATAACATTTTATTTTAATTTAATTAATTTTGTTTTATTTTACTTTTTTGTGTTTAATAACCTGGAAGTTGCCATTTTTTTTTTCCAAGGTGGGAGAATAAGACAGGGCCAGACAATTGTCCTTACGGTCGTTTCTATTGTTGGGGGTGTGTATGTAAGAGATACAGTAAGGGTGTCAATTTTGACATGATGGTTTTGAGATATCCAGGAGCCAGACAGGTATAGACGTCAAATAGCTTGAGAGACACAAGTGTGAATCTAAGCTGTAACATTAGGACTGAGGTTGGGTTGAGTAAAGTCACGATAATTAGAGATCATCTAGAAGAAAGTGTAGGAGGGACAGGATGAGAGAACCTAGGACTGAGCCCAGAGACACTCCCAAAGTTGGTAGTTGGGTATAGAGGAAAAAGGTAACAAAAGTTAATAAGGTGACTAAACTTAGGGATATTTGATGTCATGAGAACCCCCAAAAAGAGCCTCTTTCAAGAACTGGTAATGTGAGGGTGGAGGAAGAAAGATAGTCTTTACTGCCAAATGTTTCTAAGAAATGAAGGGAATATGACAATATGAAGTCAAAAATCTTTCCATTGAGTTTAGCAAGAGTAAAGTCCTTGGTGAACTGGTCTAGAGAAGGTTCAGTAAAAGGTGTTTAATGCATGTTAGAGAGATACTAGGTGGAAGAGGACATAGTGGATATAGACATTTCCCTGAATAAATAGAAATGTAATGTTAACCTTAAAAATAACATAGCCAGTATTTTTGCTAACAAAATGAGTTTATTCAGGAATTGCAATTTGGGACAAGCAAATTATGGCAAACCATGGTTAAATCTGAAGAGACAAAGGGAAGGTCAGCTTTTATTAGGTTTTAGAAGGAAACTGGGGAGAAATGTTAGAACAAAAGTTCATTGGAGAAGAACAAGAGTTTGAGATTGTGGTCATTTCTCATTAGCTGTAGGCAGTGGTTAGGGCATGGTTGCTAGGGCAGGGAAGGATCTTCTTTCTTTTTTTTAAAAACGAGAGATAAAAGTCCTATGTGAAAAATGTCCTCTTTTGTTAAGATAATACCTTCTTTCTGCTGCTTATGCCCTCTGCAGCAAATGGTATGTGCCTTAGTGCTCCCTCTTCAGGGCTTCCCAGCTCCATTTTAAATTAGGTTTTTGTTTTGTTTGTTTTGTTTTTTACTAATTTTCACAACACATCATATAATGTATCTATTATATATTAGATAACATATTATATGTATTAATATGTATACAGGCACAAACATCTGTTATAGATGGATAAACTCCAGGAGTAGAACATTTCAAGAGGGAAGTAGATGTTTCAAATACAGGTGGAATTATCAACTTGTGATAAAAAGTGTTGATAGTTTATTTCTGTTAATTTCCTTTTTTTCCCATTGAACTAGGAGGTGACAGTGAAATGAGGGTGATAAAGGAATGTATAGGTATGAGGGCATAAGAGACAATTCAAATAGTATTTCTGTTACTAAAGCTAATTATAGAAGCACAGACAGTTCTATTAGCTTTTCTGTTGCGTAGTATCTTATACATACGTATGCACTTGAAACAATATATATTTAGGTATATAAGGCTAAGTGAAATAAGTCAGTCAGAGAAAGACATGCCACATGCCACTCATATGTGCAATTTAAGAAACAAAACAAATGAACAATCAAAGAAGAAAAAAAAGAGGGGCACCTGGGTGGCTCAGTTGTTAAGCGTCTGCCTTCAGCTCAGGTCATGATCTCAGGGTCCTGGAATCGAGCCCTGCATCGGGCTCCCTGCTCAGCAGGAAGCCTGCTTCTCCCTCTCCTACTCCCCCTGCTTGTGCTCTCTCTCTTGCTGTGTCTCTCTCTCTCTCAAATAAATAAATAAAATCTTAAAAAAAAAGACAGAGAGACAAATAACAACAATAAAAGACTCAACTACAGAGAACAAACTGATGGTTGCCAGAGGAGATGTGGGTGGGGGATGGGTGAAATAGGTAAAGGGGATTAAGAGTACATTTATCTTGATGAGCACTGAGAAGTGTATAGAAATGTTGAATCATTATGTTGTACACCTGAAACCAATATAGCACTGTATGTAATTATACTGGAGTAAAAAAATACATTTATCATCTCATAGTTCCAACAGATCAGGACTCTCAGCACAACTTAGCTGGTTCCTTTACTCAGGGTTTCACAAGGCTGCAGTCAAGATGCTAGCTGGGGATGCAATCTCATCTGAAATTCCAGGTGCTCTTCCGAGCTCATGTGGCTGCAGGCAGAATTCATTCATTTCTTTGCAGCTGTGGAAGTCATGGTGGCTTGCTTCTCCAAGGCTAGCAGGGAACGTCTGGCTTCCAGCTGACTATGAAATTATAACATTCTATTTTTGGTTCTGAAAATAAAGTTTCTGTAACTATAAAACCCACTCAGGTTCATTGACTCACTCACTGGCTTTTGTGTACCTTAGATCCCATGATCCATTACTACAATTGCTTTCTTTGTTTTCAACCAACATTCTCAACTCCTATGACCTGGCCTCCTGTCATTTTTTGCTTATGGCCATCTATAGTTAAACCCAACTAATTTTCAATACCTACATGGGAGACACAGGCCACTGACTTAGATAAAACATACATTAAGGGTGACTGGGTGTCACACTAAATATTGTGAACACCAACTCCAAATCACACAACCATACTCATTTATTACATGTGTGTAATAAATATATGTATGCCTTCATGCTACAAAGGTGAAGTTGAGTAGCTGTATTAGTAACTATGGCTTACAAAGACTGAAATATTTTCTCTATGGCCTGTTAAATAAAATGTTTGTCAAATAAAATGTTTGTCTACCTCCAGTCTAGATAACGTGGAGGCTTACAGCAAAGAGAGTACTACAGTTGTTGAATTACAAGGAAAGGAGACGTAGGTGAAGGCTAGGAGGCTAAGTTGTTATCTTGGCAATTGGTATAATTTTTGGAGTATAGGGGATGAAAAAATACTGGAGAATTTGGGAGAGCAAGACATTGGTTATTGACATTTCTGAGAATGAAGATAGGAGAAAGCATGGCATAATACACTGTGAAACAAACACACTAGTCTTTAGCGAAGGTCAGTAAGATGGGCAGGACTACCACGAGGGCAGAGTAGATGATAGAACTCATGGTGGGTCATGGTGGAAGATTCAAGATATATATATCACAATACATAGTGACATATAGCACTTGTGGTTTTTGTTTAGCCTTTTTTCTACAAGCAAGGAGGAAAGTAGCTTGCTAGAACCATGATATGTAAGTAATGAACATGTCTCCAGTTATCTGGCCCTGAGGTAAGAAAAGTCTGGCTAAACAAAAAAATTAAAACAAACAAAAAGGCAAAACTGTGGCCAGACTGAAAAGATCAGTGGCTTCCAAGAGTTAAGTGGGGAGGGAGGAATGATTAGATGGGGCAAGAGGAGTTTTAGGGTATTGAGAATATTCCGTAGGATACTATAATAGTGAATACATGTCATTTATATATTTGTCCAAACTCATAGAATGCAAAACACCAAGAGTGAACCATAACATAAACATGGACTTTGGGTGACAATAACGGGTCATTGTTGGTTTGTCAATTTTGACCATTTGTACCATTTGGTAGGAATGTTGATAATAGGGGAGGCTATGCATGAGTAGTGGAAGGGGATAGATGAGACATCTCTATACCTTCCATTCAATTTTGCTATGAATCTAAAACTTCTCTAAATAATAAATCCTATTTAAAACTCACAAGAGGAAGAACAACAAAAACAATAGCACAAGTCCCTGCCTCCAACAGGGGAAACCAAGCAGATAGCCAGGTTTCAGTTAAAGTCATATAAATGGTTGGAAAGTCCTGAGATGAAATTGTCATGGAATAGCACCCATTCACTGTATAGTTAGAGTTATTAACAGTACAGTGGACTATAGATCGGGTCAAATTTATTTAAAGGCCATTATAGGGAGGAGAAACCAGATGAATACAGGTGCCCACTAAGGCTTGGACTCCTGAGAACCACAGGGATAAAAAGAAGTGTAAGAAATGATATATGATCTGTTCAAAAGTTCTGACCATACGTGTTCCGGGGTCCATGTGCTCTTATTCTTTTTACAGGAATTTTACAAGTATCTTTCAAAATTATATGTCTCACTGAAATATGCAACACTTGTTCACAAATCTTATGTTATCTCATGTAATTAAAATCTTCATCATGCAGCTATTTTATTCCTAAGTTTCCTGATAAAGGGATTGAAATCCAGAGGGTCCAAAGGTAAAGAGCTAGCCCATACTTACTAAAGATTAATGTGGATACATTCTTGTAAATATGAGTTTACTTGTGCCTCTACATCATGAGAGCTCCTGCAGAAGCACAGTAGAGTTTCACCTAGATTTACTAACATACTGGAGAGAAAAAAATCTAAACCAAATAACTTCAAATTGCCCCATGAATATTTAGTGACTAAAATAAAAAAGCCTCAATTTTTCCCATCTTTAAAGTGGGAATAATAAAACCACCCCAGTGTGTTGTTGCATCAGTGAAATGATGTGTTGGAAGTAACTTAGTAACCGTAATACCTGATAAAAATATTAAGTGACAGTATTTTTAAATCTCATTCAGTACTCTGTTGGGTGATATTCTGCTGGCAAATTCTTTTTTTATTTAGTTAATTAATTAATTTAGAGAGGGAGGGAGGACTGGGTCAGAGGGAGAGGGAGAGAGAGAGAATCTTAAGCAGGCATCACACCCAGTATGGAGCCCTGTATGGGGCTCTATCTCACAACTCTGAGATCATGACCTGATCTGCAATCAAGAGTCAGATGTTTAACCAACTGATCCACACAGGAGTCCCTCTACTGGCAAATTCTGCTTCATTTCACCCATGAAACCTGTGGGTCAAATCTTCTAAGGTTAAGTTTCTGGATCAAATACCTTCAAAGTTTCAACAATTTAATTCTTAACTTTTCCTTGACTTTGATGCATGTTGTGATTCACTCATCAAACCAGCAAAACGTGCATGCATTTATAGATAAGGAATCTAGCTTAAAATTCATATACTCATAGCAGATTTTCATTTTTCAAAGGATCATTTTTCAAGTTTGTTCAGTGAAGATTTTACTGAAATCTTTCCACTTAGAAAAAAAATAGTCAACAATTCATTATTGCCCTCATCATCTCCATCTCACCCTCATCAGCCTCCCTGCCCCTGTTATCCTCATCACTCGTGGAGATGCTGATGCCCTGGCAGTCTGTGAATAATGCATCATGGAGACAGATTTCTTGCCCTATAGAAAAAAATAAATTATGAGGGTACTTAGATAATTCCAAATCTTATAATGCATGAAATTTCCAGATCTTTGAGGAAAAGTGAGGAATAGTTTTTCCTTTGTTAAATTTTTAGATAATTTCTTCAAAAATCATTTTTTGTACACACATGTGAGTGCCTTGTTTAGATAC
The DNA here is from genome assembly GCF_002201575.2 of Neomonachus schauinslandi. NCBI lineage: Eukaryota > Metazoa > Chordata > Mammalia > Carnivora > Phocidae > Neomonachus > Neomonachus schauinslandi. Next base: position 18,448,876 of record NC_058411.1, read on the forward strand.
GGATTCATTCATTCACTCCTGCTCACCTCCTTTGTGGTCCTGAGGGAGGAAAAAAGTCATACATGAAAGAAACCCCAGGAATAAAACTTTATACCCCAGAATTACAGTACCCTACAACTAAAATACTATAATGGCTAGGAATTCTCTTTTACTCTATGCTCAATGGGAAAATCTTCTAGGAAAGATATTTTTCCTTCTAAAGAGGTTTTCTCAGTATATTTTACACTAAGGGGGCAAAGTAGCAGAGTGAATTAATAGATGGATAAAGATTAATCAAGTAGATCCAGGGCATCAATGATCCCTTCTGATTTCAAATTTCCTTCTCTGATTCTGCCCCATATTTTCCCACATTTAGAATATTCATTTCCAACCTCAGAAACATAATTAACTATTACCATGTCAGATAATCAGCAGAGATACGCTGATTTAATAAACTTTCATTTGATGTATGATAAACTGATTTTGTTGTTGATTAGATTCTTCTAACTTACCTGTTTAATGTGTTATTGGCCAGATGTCAGTGCTTCTCTTTCTTAAATAAACTTAATTATTGCCACAAAGAACATTAAATTTGACTTCTTTATGGACAGATCAATATGACTGACAGCAAAATAAATATCGCTTATTATTTTAAATTGTTGTGCAATGTCCAGGCTGCCAAATTAATGGGAAATGACCATGATTATCAGCCATTACACAGGCTTGATTGTTGCTTTCCCAGGTCCCTGCATCCGCCTTTTTGTAAGACCACTTTTTTTTAGGATTGAAAGACAATGAAGCACATAGGTATGCAGGACCAAGTACAAAAATCCATCAGAGCTGTGGGCAAAGATGAGAATTTTTGTTTTTCATGGCAGCAGGGATTTTTTTTAGGAACAAGTAAAAACATTTTACTTATGAGGGTGAATGAGTTGCATTAACTAGCCATGGTATTATCCGGGCCAATTTCATGTCACTTGAAATTCATGAATTCAGAGATTCAAACCAAAACACAAAGGTTTTAGTGGTTTTCATTCACATTCTTATTGTTCAAAAGTGCTTAAATAAGATATGAAAAGTTTCATAAGGCTTTCTGGACATCACATGATTCTTTCAAAAGCACTATTTTGATGATTTAGATTGTCTGTTAGGAAATAATGCAGAAAAATACAGGTAGCAATTTATTTGCTACAGTGAGAATATTATACATGAAAGGAAAAGTGTTTTGTGAAAAGCTTGCCTGTGTTTTTATCATTTAAGGGGTACCTAAACAAGAGTACAGCAATTCCAAAGGTACTAAAATATATAGACACTATATTTTAATCCTAACATCATGCTTCCTACTGAACCAGGTTCACTCAATCTTATGATAACTACTTAACTTACTAAAACGTTTATATCAGTACAGGAGAAGTTTCATTCTGTAGCTCTATAATAAACATTTAAAAACATCATCATTGCTGAAGAATTATAACACTACCACATTGTAATTATTCCCATATTTAAAGAAAATATTAGTAAATCTATAATAATAATACATTACACGGTATTGGAGTACAGAAAATATTTTTGGATAGTAACTTAAACTATTTAGAATAGAACTGAATAAAAGAAAGGACAAATCGATATACCCTGTACAGATTCTTGGATTCTCACCATCATTTCACAGGTCTCAAAGGTGAATTCCAAATTAGTCACACATCTTTAAGTTCTATTTAAAGTCTGTGTTCAAGTATATGATATTTAAATTTGAGGTGCCATCACTAGTATTTTGATGAATTACAAATTGTCGGTTTCATACCCACTCTTATTTATATGAACTTTCATAATTCTGTAGCTTATTTCCCATAAAGTCTTTGCTATGTGAACAAACGCTCAATGAAAAGAAAAGGTGCAACTGAGAAAAACAACAAATAATCATGTTCATATATTCATACATTCAACAAATTTGGTTGTTTAGAAAGGGACAGGCATTGCACCAGAGACTGGGAATACAACAGCCTGTGGACTGATGTAGTCCCTGCTTTTAGAGAGAATAGATGTATGAGTGGATATTATTCTATTGGCAAACATACCTGTCTTCATAAAGTTTTGTTTTGTCAGGGGCATCTTCTGAGGAAGCCTACACATTGATATGGGGATGCTTCGCTTTAATGATTTTTAGATACTTGTTTATTTGTTATATATCCACCCCCCACCAGAATGTAAGCTGTTTGCAGGCAGGAACTTTGTAACCTCTCTATGATCACCTTTGTATCCTAAGGGTAGAGCATAAACTGTAACCAATATATGTTGAGTGGGTGAATGAAGGAAAAAAACTCAACTGGTTTCTAGATATGTGGGGCAGTAAGTTTAGGTTTGTGTTCTTCAATTTTTATAAAGACATTTTTGAAATACTATTTAAATATATTTTAAATTTTTAAAATATGATATTTCATGGAAAGGAAAGAATCACTTTAAAATAATCTTATTACTTAGATATTTCCAATCTTATTCTCCTAAATGACTCTGAAATTATCTGGATATTTTAGTTTAAGAAAAGCAACCTCTCAAAGTAAAAGAAAACATTGTAATCACATAGTAAAATTAGCTAATGTTCTTTTTTTTCTCTGTATGCAGCTCTGCACTATACTGTTCTCATATATAATCTTATTTAATAATAAATGTTGTTGAGGTTACTCCCATTTTAGTGATAAGGACACTGAGGCTCAGAATGCTTAAATGACATGATCATGATTCCTCAATTTGTAGATGTTGAAGTAGGCTCAAGCTTACCTCTATTTGACTGCAATGTCTTAAAATAAATATTTGTACAAATGGAAAATATCAAATTTTTCAGTGAAAGAACAATGAGTTATGAAGCAAACATACTAACATAAGTTATCATTTGTAAAATAAACTTAGAGTTTACTTATCATTTCTGGAGAGTGAGCATTCAGATCTATTATGCTGTATCCATTTTTAATGGGAGGTTGGTAGAAAAAGATATAAATTCTCTTACTAACATCTAAAATGTTTTGGTCCTTTGGAGAAATGATAGCGACATAAAATGTGACCCCTTTATCACTCATAAAGCTTCTTTGTGTTAAAGTCAATTGTCTTTCCAGATATTGTTATAGCTAGGTCCTCATTTTTATTTGTGTATGTTTAGTGTCTGAGTGTGCATATGTGTGTATACACATCTGTGTAAACATTTGTATATGTGCACATACACACGTGTGTGTGGGTGTAGATATATTTCTATCATTTTATTTTCAGTCTTTTGGTTCAAAAGTCAGGTATTTCCTTTTTAAGTAGCATATACCTGGATTTGTTTTATTTTATTTACTTTGACACCTTTTTATAAAAACAGATTTTATTCCATTTGCATTTATTATGATTACTGTTGTGTCCCTTTCATCTATTTCATAACTGCCCTGATTTTCCTATTTTCTCTCTCTTTTCTTGGCCTTATTTTGTATACATTGAAATGACTGGAGATTTTTTACTTCAATTCATGTTCTTATTTCTCTATTAGCGGGAAGCTATATACTCCATTTCTGTTATTTTTAATGGTTGTCCTAGAAAAACAGCTTACAACTAGAATGTCAGCATCATTCAGGTAAAGACTTTGTGTTTTTAAATCTTATATACTGGGCACCTGGTTGGCTCAGTTGGTTAAGCAACTGCCTTTGGCTCAGGTCATGATCCCAGGGTCCTGGGATTGAGTCCCGCATCAGGTTCCCACTGCTCTGCGGGGAGCCTGCTTCTCCCTCTGCCTCTGCCTGCCACCCCCCCTGCTTGTGCTCTCTCTCTCTGTCAAATAAATAAATAAAATCTTTAAAAAAAATAAATAAATCTTATATACTTATACCTAGAAGAGTGTCTATAACATACTAACTTTTCATTGATATTTATTAAAAGAAACAATATTAATTTTGTGGTCTTCACAATTTCAAAAATAACAAAATACACTAGTTCTTATTCTTCTATCTTATTTGATATTTTTCCAATATTTTTATTATTTTTCTAAATAGTCATTTTAAACATTATTTATATTGTTTTATGTAGCCATTGTTTTTTCTATTGTTTTCTTGAAAGATATTCACTTGGTTATATAAATCTAAATGTGAATATGTTTTATTAAAAACATTTTAACAAAATTTACCTAACTGTCCAAAGTGTGTGTCCCTTATTGGCAGTCATATCTCTAAGTGTGTATTCAGGAACTGAGATCCATTCCTTCCCTTGGCTGTTCAAGCCCATAGCACCCTGACAGTATCTGTAAGGAGCTGGCGGGGAAAGGGAAGAAAGCATGGAAAAGATAGACTTTTTTAAAAGGCTTTGTCTAGAGGTGGTACACCTCATCTTGTCCCACATTCCGCTGACCAGAACTACTCAGACTGTATCAACTAACAGTGATGGGGATAAGGCAATAAAGTCCAGCTGTATTCTAAGTGAAAGAAAGAAGGAACTGGTTTGGGGGAAGAGGTCTTTTCTGCATAGACGGATACCTGTTTTGTTTCTCATATTTTAAAGATACTGATCCGTTGTTCTCTGGCTTCACCTTTTGCTTTTATAAAAACAAGTTGTCAGTTTGTCTTTCTTTTTCATATAATATTTTGGTTCTACTTTTATTTAATGTCTGCTCTTTTTCTTCGGTGTTCTGCCAATTCAGTAATATAAGTTTGGTGAGGATTTATTTTTATCTACACAGTTTAGGTTTAGCTGAATTACTGAATATATGAATATATGACTTTAACCAGTTCAGCCATTATCTTTTAAAATATTACTTTTTTTTCATTCTTTATTTTTCCCTCTGCAACACTCTACATGTATGTATACTCACTTATAAATGCAAGTGTGTAAGTACCCTTATATACTCATTTTCTTATCTGTCAACTTGTTTACATATTTTCTCTGTTTCTCTGCTGCATTCCAAAATATATATATTGGGGGGGGGGAGGAGGAGCAGAGGGAGAGAGAGAATATTAAACAGGCTCCACACACAGCACAGTGTGGAGCATTACACAGGCTTGATCTCACAGCCCTGAGATCATGATCTGAGCCAAAATCAAGAGTCAGATGCTTAATCAACTGAGGCACCGAGCTGCCCCCTAAAATATTAAGTCAGGCTTTTCTAGTCAAATCAATGCCTCTGCTTTTGATTCTATTAAGATACTGAGTGATCTCAGGAAACACATTTATTTCCTATAATGTCTACACTGGCGAAGATCTGAAAAGTGTGGGGTTACATCTATGTATTTTCCTCTAAATTCTATCATTAATACCCTGTAAAGAAATTGGCAGAAACAGTACATGCTACTTCATGCCAAGTGTAGGTAGAATATACTTAACAAGCAAATTTTTGAGTCCCTCAATCATTATCTTTTCTCAAGTTTATGCTTACAGAATTTCACTATTTCTGACCTGACCTATGGCATTTCTTGAGATACCTAAATGCTTGCCCTTGCTTTGAAGAACTAAAACCACCCTTGAAATAATGAACTGACAACCTAACTCTGACTTTCTTTTGTCCTGGTTGAGTGACCTGCATATGGCAGTTGGTACAACATAATGTTTCTGAGCTGAATTGAAATCTTGATATCACTTTTGTTTCTTGTGGCCAGTTCCCTTGCTTTTTCCCCTGGATTCTGATTTATAATTATTTAAATCCAATCAAATGATCTTACTTTGACTGCTAATGCTTTCATTGTTTAATAATTTTGCTTATGGAGTGGACTTTATCTGAGTGTTGATTATTGTTATGCAATTAAGCCTCCTGCTACCTATCTGATCTCATTTCTTGCTATTTTTCTTTCCCCTCCCTCCACTCTGACAACTCTGGGCTCTTTACTAATAATCTATGAGCAGTTGAGGCAACACATCACTTGAAATCGATTGCATTTGCTGCCGATTCTTCTTCCTCCTCCTCTTCTTCTTCCTTCTTTCTTCTTCTCCTTCTCCTTCTCCTTCTCCTTCTCCTTCTCCTTCTCCTTCTCCTTCTTCTTCTTCTTCTTCTTCTTCTTCTTCTTCTTCTTCTTCCCCCTCTTCTTTTTTTAGAAAGGGAGAAGGGGGGGTAAAGGCAGAGGGAAAGGGAGAGAGAATCTTAAGCAGGCTCCATGCCCAGCCCAGAGCCTGACATGGGGCTCAATCTCACAACTCTGAGATCATGACCTGAGCTGAAATCAAGAGTTGGATGCTTAACTGACTGAGCCACCCAGGAGCCCCATTTGCTGCTCCTTCTGCCTGAAATAATCTTCCCTAGGTATTTTTAAGGCCAACACTTATTTCTTTTGTTTTCCCATAAATCCATCTTTTTCTGTGAAGCTGGCATGGCCACTCTCTAAAATTGCATAATGCTACTGTTACTCAGTAAAAATATAAGAAAAATAAAAATTAAACACATTTTCTTCGTTGGTTCAGGTTTCTATAAGAAAAATAGCATAGACTGGGTAACCTCAACAACAGAAATTTATTTCTCACAGTTCTGGAGACCGGAAAGTCAAAACTCAAGATGCCAACAGATTTGTTGTCCACGTGAGAACCTGCTTTTTGGTTTAGAAATGTCCTCTCTTCTTGCTGTGTCCCTACATGGCAGAAGGGGCAAAGGATTTCTTTTTTGTAAGGACACTAATCCCATTCATGAGGACTCTACCCTCACAACTTAATCACCCCCAATACCATTCCACTGTGGGTTGGGATTTCAGCATATGTATTTTGGGAAGACACATCCAGTCCGCAACACCTATAAAGAAGAAAATTAATCAAAGTCCAATGTTAAACATCTAAGTTTCAGATTCATTGTGTCTGTGAGCTTGATTAAAATAATGAATCACTGTGTATTATCAGAATAGTATTGGTTGTTTATAACAGGAAAGGAAGAAAGAAAGAAAGAAAGAAAGAAAGAAAGAAAGAAAGAAAGAAAGAAAGAAAGAAAGAAAGAAAGAAAGAAAGAAAGAAAGAAAGAAAGAAAGAGAAAGAACGAGAGAGAAAGAGAAAGAACGAGAAAAAGAGCGAGCAGCTATTAATTCACAAACATGATCATTCCAGAGGTACTCCTAGCTTGGGGTGAGCCTTTTTTTTAAAGATTGTATTTATTTACTTGAGAGAGAGAGAGAGAGCATGAACAGAGTGAGGGGCAGAGGGAAAAGGAGAAGCAGACTCCCAGCTGAGCAGTGAGCCCCGTGACGGCACTGAGCCACCCAGCTGCCACGCAACCCCGCGCTCCCACCCGCCAGGGTGAACCTTAATAGCATAGTATGAACTGGACTTAGTTTCTTTCTTTGGTTTTTGTTGTGGCCTTCTCAGTGCTGGCTCCTTGGTCAAGCAGTCTCCCCTCCTAATATGCCAACAGAACCCAGAACTGTATCCTTCTTCATTCATAGATTCATAGTCAGCAGAAAAGAGAAACATGCCTCCTTCAGTAGCTTAAGTCCCAGAACTGAGTTTCATTTATCCTCATTAGCCTGCCATAAGGAATATTTAGAATACTATTTGGAAAAGACGGAAAGAGGAAAAAAAAAAACATTTAAACAATTCACCATGTACTTCTTTTTTTCTTGAAATGGTAATAGTTATTGAATAACTTGAAATTAACATATTAATATGATTAAATTATCATCTTAATCTCCTACAAACTACAATAGAACCCATTCATTAATTGCAAACTGTGCAAATGATTTTTTTTGTTTGTTTGCTAATTTTTACTGATAACTGCTGCTTGATAACAACCACTGGAACTAATTTATTTTCAAGTTAATGTGTTTGGGGTCTAGTTTCAATATGTTCTTAAAGCAAGAAATAACATTTCCACCATCATTCTCTTCAGTACTTGCATATGTTTGAATAGACTTTTTATATTATACTGTTATATCGTGTCCTTTTCAACTACTACACTTTTTTAGTGATTACAAACAATGTACACTGATTTTTTTCTTTTTAAAGTACTCTAAATATGTCTCATCTCCAAACAATTGGAGAATGGCAAGTAATACTTCAAGTGGTTCAAATTTTCACTTCCCTTAGTAATTTTTATATTTGATTATAGCAAGAACAGAATTCAGGCTTATTTATAGTATATAATCTACACATATCTCATATATATATATTACCAGCTTGATGCTTAAACTTATCTTTTCATTTACTAATAGAAATAGTCAAAGATATTAATTAAATATAATTTCTAGTAATGGTCATCTATATAACTTTTTGCCTTCAAGCAAAAGCATCTGAGCCAATTACATTTACACAAGGTTTAGGAAGAATACAAATTAATTCTGGTTTATTGACTTGAGTATAATAATGAATTATCATGATTGAATTTATCAGTCAAAACTCAATTGGTCAGGTTAATCTTGTGTTTTGTGCTGTTCTTAGATCATTATTAGCTTTGTTGATTAGCAGTGTTTGCGTACTAAGGATGATACAGACAGTTTGGGGGAGAATAAATTATGTATTTGAATCTGATTGATGTGGGCTGGTTGATGTTTCTGCTTTTCACGAATAACTTAGGCTTGGTTAGGTGCACTTTCTCTGCTTTTGTTTTAATTCATAAGTTTTAGTGTTATAAGAGACAAAGGATGTATTAATATACATTATCTAGAAAAACATAGACATTACTATTCCATTTCTCTTTACCTCTCTACCTTTTACTTTAAAAATTCCCATAAAAAAATTCACATGACATCCAAATGCAATGATTCATATTAAATTTCCCTCTAACCCTGAAATTTTCCTCTTTTATTTTTTTTTCCTTTCATGTGTAGTGGTTGATCACTTACCAACAATGCCTCTTAAAATGTGGTCTGAATTGGCTAGATGACCTTAACTGATTAAAATAAAAACAAAAACAAACAAACAAACAAACAAACCCTCTCCTCTGATAACCATCAATTTGTTTTCTATAGTTAAGAGTCTGTTTCATGGTTTGCCTCTCTCTCTTTTTTTACCCCATGATCATTTGTTTTGTTTTTTAAATTCCACATATGGGTGGAATGGTATTTGTTTTTCTCTGACTGACTTATTTTGCTTAGCATAATACTCTCTATCTCCATCCACACTGTTGCAAATGGCAAGATATCACTCCTTTTCATGGCTAAGTAATATTCTCACATCTCATTTATCCATTCATCATTCCACAGACACTTGGGCTATAGTGTCTTGGCTATTATAGATAATGCTGGGGAGCATGTATCCCTTTGAGTTAGTATTTTTGTATCCTTTGGGTAAATACCTAGTAGTACAACTGCTCAATTATAGGATTGGGGAGCATGTATCCCTTTGAGTTAGTATTTTTGTATCCTTTGGGTAAATACCTAATAGTGCAACCTCTCAATTATAGGATAGTTCTATTTTCAACTTTTTGGGGAAACTCCACACTGTTTTTCAGAGTGGCTGCACCAGTTTGCATTCCCATCAACAGTGCAATAGGGTTCCCCTTTCTCCAACATCCTCACCAACACCTATTGTTTCTTGTGCTGTTGATTTTAGCCATCCTGACAGGTGTGAGGTGGAATCTCATTGTAGTTTTGATTTGTATTTCCTTGATGATGAGTGATGTTGAGCATCTTCTCATATGTTGGTTAGCCATATGGATGTCTTCTTTGGAAAAATATCTATTCATGTCTTCTGCCCATTTTTTAATTGGATTATTTGGTTTTTGGGTGTTGAGTCTTATAAGTTCTTTATATATTTTGGATACTAACCCTTTATCAGATACGTCATTTGCAAATATTTTCTCCCATTCTATAGGTTCCCTTTTAGTTTTGTTGATTGTTTCTTTTGTTGGGTTAAATAAGTGATGGGGATTAAGAAGTGTACTTGTGATGAACAGAGAGTATTGTATGTAAGTGTTGAGTCACTGAATAGTCATCTGAAACTAATAGTACACTGTATGTTAACTAACTGGAATTTAAATAAGAATTTAAGAAATAAAATTAGTTGTCTTATTAGGGGCTTGCTAATATAATTATATATTTAAAATTCAATTTAACTTAATAACCTAGTTTGTTAATAAATATAGAAATACTGGCAAGTCTTGTTATCATTTTTTAAATCACCCTATATATTTTTTGTTGTTATCATTTTTTAAATCAACCTATATAAAGCTGATGAAGTTTTTTAATCTTAGCATGTTCAAGTTTGTATAAATATAAATTAATCTTCCATGGGTCCCTGTCATGGCAAGACACTATGCACAATTTCACTGTGAAATGACAGTGGGGAAATTTAAGGCAGTCAAAACCTGAAATTTTGGAAAAACCTTGGTTCATCATTCCTGTTTCTCAAAGATTGAACCTAACACTATGAACGATTTTGTACTGAATTTCTATTCTCTCAAACACTGAACTATGTGTTTGGGTATCAGATGATGGATCTCAAAATGTTCACTAGAAAGCATGTGTGAGGAAAGGTCAGAAAAAAAAAAGGCATTTTTCAGATCTTATGAGAAAATGAAATAAAAAATGAAGACATTTGATATGTGTTTAAAAGTAATTTATTAGTAGTCACCTGTATTATGAAATTAAAACTTACATGTTACCTAGGGTAATAAAGTCTCTATTCATTCACTATTTTTGAAATTCAGCCATCTCAAAATTTTTATATGCAGATAGAATCTCCCCCCTCCCCCTTTTGGAAGGACTCTTTGGTATCAATAAATATTTCATATTGTTTTGGATTGATCCTTAAAGTAAATTGCTAATATTTACTTTATTTTTATAAAGCATACAAGATAAGGAGTTGTGATATCACACACACCTGCTCTCCTTACCTCTACTATCACTGTGGATGAGTTACAAAAAAATGAGAGAATCAGACCCTGGGGTCTTTCACTCAAACCAAGTATTTCCTGAGGAAATAATGTTTGACAGTCAGTCTGCCAGAGTAGTGAAATTGATTTTGTCTGGTATTGCTGACAATGCCCTGATTTATTATCCCTTTTTAACATGATAAGCAATTTATCAATTGTACTAAATGTGTAGATTTTAAGAATACTAATAGCTAAAATTTGAAACTTATTGGCAAAAGAATTGTGGGAGTATATTTTCATCAAATGAATCATAACAGAGTTTAATATTTTTAAGCTATTTAAACATATCCTTTGCTGTTTTTGTATCAATACAAGGAACCCTTAAATATTTTTTTTTTTCTCAAACCCATGTCTCATTTATCTTTTGGGTTTGGAACACCCAAATAACATTTTTAGTGTCTGAATGGACATGTAGTTTGGAGCCAGGGATCCTAGAAATAATTCTGGCTCTGGAGCTCTAGCTCCTGACCTTGGGAGCTTTATTTAACTTTTCTGAAAGTCAGATCTTTCATTTTTTAAAATGAGGATTCGAATAGTACTTGCCCCATTATTTTTTGTAAAGATTAAGTAGTTTACTGGGAGAATGCTCTTTAACTTTTTCTTGGGAGTCTAGCTATAATCTTTAAAATGTTTCAAATGTGAAAATAGAGTCATTGTGAGATATTAAGTTGTGAGCCAAGACTGCAGTCCCATAACTCAGCTATCAGGCTAAGAACCAAGGTTATGCTATGGACTGAAATTTGTATTCCCCCAAATTCATGTGTTGAAACTCTAGTTCCCACTACAATGGTTTTTGGAGGTGGGCCTTTGGGAAGTAATTAGGTGGGTGAAGCTTTCATGAATGGATTAGTATTCTTATAAAAAGAGACTGGTGAAGTGTAAAGATGAAGCACAAAGCAAGAAGGTGCCTGTCAACAAACCAGGAAAGGACTCATTAGGGAGCAAATCAACTAATACCTTGATCTTGGAATTCCCAGGCTTCAGAACTATGAGAAATTTTTTTCTATTGTTTATACCACCCAATCCATGATATTTTTGTTGTAGTAGGCCAGATTGACTAAAACAGGCCACTCATAGCAACTTAACCTTGCCCTTTGCTCCTGAAACATTTGCCAGAAAGTTAAAACTTTTGCAAACCTTTCTAAGAACAATAATTTCATTGGTTGCTTCAAGAACTTCTGAAAATGAATTTACCTCAATAATATACTACTCAACTAGCCTCCTTTTCAAGACAACATATTATTCATCCAGGTAAATAGTCCCTTTCCAAGGACAAAAAAATGGCTCAAGTGGGCAAATGCTATTTATGAGATCACTTTTCAACATTCACCTCACTGTGTCCATTAGTTTTAAACTCTTATGACAAGAATGTTGACCAATCCTAATCTGATATCTATATTGGCAAACCCTCCTTAAACCACTAAAGCACAGACTCTAAAAACCTATAAATATTTATCCCTCATCTCTTCCCTTAAAAGACACTTCTAAGGCTCTCTCAACTGGTGCTTTCCTCTACTTTATTAAGTAATAATTTCAGCCCTTCTTGATTCAGATCGGCTTGATCAGTTGGTTATAATAGTAGCCTTTACAGGGAGTTGATGGTGGACAAAGGTCAATCAGTTGTAACTCTGATGTATAAATGGAGGAAACACTATTTGTCACCTGGTTTCCATCTCTGAAGTAGATTTGCTTTGATTTTTTTTTTTTTGGTACTATCTTCTAATGGGAGCTATTGTTTTGTGTATGCGTTGATGGATGGAGATAATTTCACTCTTTATAGCTGCTAAGTGCTAATAATATCCGATGCTCTCTAATGGATCTTAAAGTTTTCACAGAAAGGAATGGAAAAGTTCCAGACTAAGATGGAAATTGTGAAGAGAAAAAGACTATGAACACTTCTGCCATTTCTTGGACATTCAGTTCTATTTAAGAGAGTAATGTGGAAACCCTAACCCCATTCCCCCAGGAAAATTGTGGTTCAGAAACTATTCTTTGACTTTTTATGCTTCTAAGCAATGTTGGTTTCATATAAGTTGTTCCTCTGAAAATAATTTTTAAAAATAGATTATTTTCCCTGTATCTTGAAACCTTTTTATATTTTTATATAGGGAGGAGGTAGTTTCCCATTCTATGTTTAATCATGGATTTGGCAGAAAACAATGAGATGACTAAGTCTTTCATATTTGTGTCAGATAGTCTTAAAATAACTTGAAATATTTTGCTTAATGATATTGTCTTACCAAAAAAATGGTAGTGTTATATTTTTCTAAATATGGAATATATTCAGTAATTCTCTGGGGAATTCACTGAAACATTCCCAAGTTAAATCCATTTATTATTTTCCTTTAATAGCTATTTTGGCCTTTTAAACAGATTCAGTGTCAGTAAGGACAATATTTTTCAAAATTAGTTCATATTTTCCTCTCTTTCTTATATCATTTTTTTAGGTTGACTGCTGTTGAATCTATATGGTCTCAGATATTGCAAAGCAAGTACATTTGTGATTCAATTATATGATGTAATATTTAAGGTTAAACCTTCTGAAACCAAACCAATTTGTGTTTGAATTCTAATTCTACCCTTCTCTTGTTAGGAAACTTTGGGATAATTTCCTAAACTCTGTAAATCTAAGTTTTCTCTAAAAAATGAGAATGATAGTATCTAATTTATAGGGTTGTTGGGTGCATTCAAATGAAAGATAGATTGCTATACCACACTTAATACAGTGGTGGGCACAGGACAAGTGATCAATAAATGTCAACTATTATTATCATTATCTCTTCTCTAAACCTATAAACCTTTTCTACATCTATAAATACGATTGGCTTTTTCAAGGAAAAGCTAGAATGGTCTCTTCCACATTTCTAGATAAGGTAGATAGGATAGAGAGCCAGAATTGAGATATATGTCCCTGTTGATGACCCTGACACATATGAGAACATTTGATCAAGATAGCAAAGCATTCCAGGGAAGACCATGACTGGGGTCACATTTTATAGTGAGGGAGTTGGAAGTCCCAGGGCTTGGAGCAGAGCCTTCACTCATGAGCAGAGATTGTGTTTATTCTCCTTAAGTGAGGAAGCCTGATCTCAACTGAAGGAAAAATGCCAGGAGTTGTAGGAGTTGGCCTAAATATTTTTCCGAGTGGTTTATAGTTGCAAAGTCCCTAATTAGAAACTGTTCTTCTCTAGAGAAGAAAAATCTGATATGCCGCTACTTTGTCTTCAATGAGAGATATAAATCTAAAAGTTTTGGAACTTCACCAAGGGTGGAAGGAATGAAAGCCAAATCTTCATGAAGTCTGAGTTTTCAGGAAGTTGAGTAAGAAATGTCTGGCTTTGCTGCTTAAAGTATTCTTTTAGGCTCAGACAATCTCCAGCTCTAGGTGATTTACAAAAAAAAAAAAAAAAAAAAAAAGAAAAAGAAAAAGAAAAAGGGAAAAACACACACACAAAAAAAACCATGAGAATGTCCTGCAGGTTGAAACAGCTTTCATAATGGTTTAGTGAAAGTAAAAATTTTTGAGTTTGCTCCTAAGAGGAAGTTTGTGAGATTAAACGTTACCCCTGTTTGTGTGTGTGTGTTGTTATGCTGTGAGAATAACATCCAAACTATGTTCTTTTATGGAAGGGTAAATTTCATTTATTTCCTCCAGATTCTTAATCCTCTTCCAGAAGGACTAGAGGATAAATGGGTACTTTGGAATTTCCTTGAGAGGTTTTTAACATGGGAATTAATTTGGAAAAAAAATCTCCAACTACAGTTCAAGAGAGAGTATATGAGTTTCTGGCTCTTTGAAAAATGTTTAATCCCTTTACATAAAATGCATTCCAAACCCACTTTGTAAATTCCCATCTACTCTATTACAAAGGTTATATGAAGGATCAACACTTGAACTCAAGAAATTCAGCAATAATTGAAATGGGAAAAAAAATAAATGATAAGCAGTGCATAATATACCTAAATAAAAAGACTCAGGAGATTAAGCATCAGTTCATTACTCTATGCTTGAATCTATTTTAATTTAATCTTTGTGTTTATGTTGCCTTGATGAAAATGTACACACACACACAAACACAAACACATAGTCGTTCATGGAAAGAAAGAGGAAAAAGCAAGAAAGGACAAGACGGGGAGGGAGAGAGAATGAGAGGTAGAAAGGCAAAAAGAGAAATAAAGGAAGGAAAGAAGAAATAAGAAAAAAAAATTTAAACTGCAGTTCAATACCATATATATATATATATATTTTAATATTTTATTTATTTATTTGAGAGAGAGAGTGAGCATGGGGGGGAGGGTCAAAGGGAGAAGCAGACTCCCCGCTGAGCAGGGAGCTGAATGTGGGACTCATCCCGTGACTCCAGGATCATGACCCGAGCCGAAGGCAGTCGCTTAACCAACTGAGCCACCCAGGCGCCCCCAATACCATATATTTTGATGAAAATGGTAATAGAGTACATAAATATGATCTGTTGACATTTTAAACACACAAAAAAAGATACAAGTATCATTATCACTTCTCAATCACGTTAAGGAAAATCCTAATTACCATTTAGTTGGAGGATAAAAGTGCTCAGTTCACTCCAGAGACATAGACAACACTAAAAATTTGAAAATGAAAAGCTAATTATGGAGGTAGGGATATGGAGTAGAGCTCACTGATGGACAAATACGGAAATAAGGAGAGCCAAGGGCAAAACCTTCCTTTGTGTGTTGGTGTTGCCATAAAGATGTTAACTAAGAGAGTAATAACTTCATTGAGTTTAACTCCTAGTGTTTTAGAAAAAGAAGAGAATGGCAGTCTATCTTTCTGTATGCATTGCACATGATAATGGACTAAAAGATTACCTTTGAGAGTGTATAAGAGGGTACTCATTCCAAGTGCAAAAGAAACATCACAGAGTGGTATTGAATTCTGAATTGAAATTTTTAACAGTAGTAAATCGTAGTAGATCAAATTAATTGCCAAGTGTTTTGTTACAAAAATAAATGGCAAGATAGAACAAAGCCAAGCTTTACAGATGCATAAGATATGTGCATGAAACTCTTGTAATATAAGAAGAAAATTTAATTATTGTTCTCATGGATACATAATGTTGGAAAAAAATCTTTCTGAAGGGCTTGAAGACAAGAGCAATAACCACCAAAAAATTTGACTGAGGGAGAATACCATAGTGATACTTATTAATGATCTAAAAAGGAGACCAATATATATATATATATATATATATATAATGCTAAATAGCTAAAAATAAGGAATGTTTACATGTATCAAAGTTGGTGAAAAAATAAACAAGCTAAGGAACAGTCAAGAAGCAACCGTATATGGGGCGCCTGGGTGGCTCAGTCGTTAAGCGTCTGCCTTCGGCTCAGGTCAGGATCTCAGGGTCCTGGGATCGAGCCCCGCATCGGGCTCCCTGCTCAGTGGGAAGCCTGCTTCTCCCTCTCCGACTGCCCCTGCTTGTGTTCTCTCTCTCGCTGTGTCTCTCTGTCAAATAAATAAATAAAATCTTAAAAAAAAAAAGAAGCAACCGTATAAATAATTATAGCCATGAGAAGAAGAATCAGAAAGAAATTAACACACGTGGACACAGAAATACAAAGAAAAAGTCTTTAATTTCTTCACTGATCTTATCCTTTAAAAGAACTAAGAACTGAGTAAATTTTAAGGCTCAGTGTCAGTTGTTTTTGAATTATGCTATTTTGTTTTATTTCTACTCTACAGACCAAAGATGTTGTTGTTCCCATGTACCTAAGTAGAAACAGAAACACAAAATGATGAGCTCACTTGCCCATCATCATGCATTCACACAGCACCCAGAATTAAATGAGCATAGCCTTAGGAACTGTGCTAACATATGATTAACATTCTGGAAAGCATTTGGATTTTTCTCCGTTTGGATTCCCTCCCTCCTGTTTATTAAAAGAATCAAATGGGATATTATCCAATGGGGTATTATCCAGTGGGAAAAATCAAATGGACTGACTATACTAATACTGGGGATAAAGATAAGAAATATAATAGGGGTGCCTGGGTGGCTCAGTCTTTAAGGGGCTGCCTTCAGCTCAGGTCATGATCCCAGGTCCTGGGATCGAGCCCCACATCAGGCTCCCTGCTCCGCGGGATGCCTGCTTCTCCCTCTCACACTCCCTCTGCTGTGTTCCTTCTCTCGCTGTGTCTCTCTCTGTCAAATAAATAAATAAAATCTTAAAAAAAAAAAAAAGAAATAGAATTTCCATTCCACTGGCAAGAAAACTGAGGCCTTGAAAATTTGTATGACTCATCTAGGCATCACTAGATATTAGCAGCACTGCCATGACAAGAAGTTATTTTTCTTATATCGATTCCTTTTTAAACAGTAATAAATACTATATAAAATTATCAAAAATACTTACATTGCATAAGTTACATAAATAATACCTATTACATTTATTATATGCCTGTTATATACCCACTGTGTGAGCCAGGGTGGGTTGGGACATGTAAAGGACATTTAGTAAAGGGCTCCCAACTGTAAAGACAATCACTCCTTAACTGAAATAACAAAGCACTACAAAACAGTCTTTGGGATATGATAGATGTCTAGACTGTTTAGCACAGGCTTCATGAGCTCTTAGAGATGAGAAAATTTAAAGATTAAGTGATCTGAGGAGTGCTTGGGTGGCTCGGTACGTTAAGCGGCTGCCTTCCACCCAGGTCCTGATCCTGCTACTGGGATTGAGCCCTGCACCGGGCTCCCCACTGAGCGGGAGCTTGCTTCTCCCTCTCCTCCCTGCTTGCTCTCTCTCTCTCAAAGAAATAAATAAAATCTTAAAAAAAAAAAAAAAAGATTAAGTGAACTGAAATTGGACCTTGAAGTAAGATCTAAAGAGGTGAATGGAGAAAGGAAAAAGGATTGATGTAATTTATGTTTTAGCTATATGCCTTTGAGAATCCCTTTCCCAGGCCAGTAGACATGGCCTTCAGTTAATCTTTTCTAAAGCAGAAGGAATGAATTCTGATTCCTGTGCTTGCCTGGTGCTCCAGTATCATGAAGGGCTACCTGGTGTCTTGGGAGGGCATGGGTCCCGGTGTCAGATAAGTTGAGTTTAGTCCATTCTTTTTTTTTTTTTTTTTTTTTTTTAAATTTTTTTTTTTTTCGGGAGGGAATGAGAGAGAGAGAGCATGAGAGGGAGGAGGGTCAGAGGGAGAAGCAGACTCCCTGCCGAGCAGGGAGCCCGATGCGGGACTCGATCCCGGGACTCCAGGATCATGACCTGAGCCGAAGGCAGTCGCTTAACCGACTGAGCCACCCAGGCGCCCGAGTTTAGTCCATTCTTGTTGTTCTTTTTTTTTATATAAATTTTTTTAAAGATATATTTTGTTAATTTTTTGAGAGAGAGAGAAAGAGAGAGCACATGAACGGGAGGGGCAGAGGGAGAGGGAGAGAGAATCCCAAGCAGACTCTGCACTGAGTGTGGAGCCCAAGGGTCGCTTGATCCCATGACCCTGAAATCATGACCTGAACTGAAAACCAAGTCACACGCTTAACCAACTGTGCCCCCCAGGTGCCCCTAGTCCATTCATTACTCATGAGCTGTGGGGGCAGCTAGGTTACAGTGTCTCACCATTTTTCCATTTGCAAAATTGTAACATCGCTTGGCTAGTAATATGCAGGATCACAGTGCAAGTCCCATAGTAGGTTGCTCTTACATGGGTGACAGAATTATAATGTGCAATGTGCTGTGAAATTTAGGAATGACACTCAGAATATCTAGCAAACTTTGATTTTGTGGCAAGCATAAAATCGAGTCTTCAGTCTAGGACTTACTTCGGCTTCCTACTTTTACTAAATTTACCACCCCCCAAAACTCATTTTGAGGAGTTAAAACACACCATATTATCATTACCTGGTAAGAGAAGGAACTTAGAAACCAACCTAATAAAATTCATGAAATTGTGTTACATGAACTATGACTGTGGATCACTTCTATGAGATGTTTAAAGCAACTTGGATTTTCTCTAGAACAAATTCTTTATGTGGAGACTTTGTTAGAATTTATCAGTAGTCTTCACATAGTCAAAACACATGAAAGAAATGGTTGGGTTGTAAGCATACAAAGAAATGGCTTTGAATCTTTTAATTTCATCCTGATCTTTCTCTTCTCTGAGATGGCTTGTTGATTACTTCTGTCTAAGCTTGTTTATTTCTAAAGGGCCAAAAGCTCAAAGGAACTGAAGTAAGCTCATAAGTATAAACCTAAGCTTTTGTAGGAACCACAACAAAAGGAAATCTCTTTAGAAATTTAGAGTTCTATGAGTCTGGCTCTTTCTGGACAAATTTATTTTGTTGAGGGAAGTGTTTGTGGGAATAATGTCAGTTTACATCAAATTGGCCTAAGAAGCCAGGCAAATGACGTGTTACATGTTAAGAGGCATTCTTTGCTTGGCTATTCATATAGTCCAGATGGTGATGACATGGACTGAGGAACCATTAAGCAGCAAGAAGTTCTCTGTCTATAACTGTTTTTTTTTATGATTCTACGTGTGCGGAACTGTTTAAATAAATCCCAATATCAAAACTGAAACCAATAAAATAGTCTCTTTTTAAATTTTTAACTGTATATGATTACTAATTTGTCCAAATTTTCAAAAGGTTCCTTTTTTTTTGGTTTTCTCTCCTATGTAGATAGAATCTTGAGACCATGTTATTCTGAAATGCATACACAGATGCATCCTTACTATATATACTGATATATCACATACCTACAGATAGTGGTTGTTTGTGTGTACATATGAGCATGTGTGCACACACATGCACACATGCACTATCATGGCATCAAGTTATCATTATCGTGCCACTTAGACCAATATCTGAAATGGAAATAATATCCTATCATTTCTTTATTCTGAGTTTCTTTAGAGATTGCTATTAGGCCTTCCAGTAAATGTGGATGCCAGACCAAAATAGAGACATGCAAAGCCAGCTATGACTTATTTCCAGTAAGAGAAATCTTACCTTTTAATTTCTCCAAATCACTGAGTACAATGCTCAGTGATATTGGACTAAAAATTTAGCGGAGTTGTCCAACAAGCAGTGACCCACACATGTTTTGAATTTCACAGATAAATAATTCAGAGTTTATCAGTGCACTTTCAAAGTTAACTTACAACTTCTGCCATATTCTTGTTTTTATAACACTGCAGGACTTTCCCAAGGAAGGGCAAATTTCTCTTCCTGCCTATTGTGAGGCTAGTATAAGTCAAATGATCAACAAAAAAGTCAGGATGAGGTTTTAGTAACTAACAATTTGTGCCATTATTTAAGATATACAGTAGGACTATGTGGATTTAACATTATAAGAAAAAACACATATATTAAAGTAATATTTAAGATCTTTCTGTATAACTGACTGTTCTCCTAAAATATCAGATACATTTGGTTATGCCCAGTAATACCACTGCATAAAGATACATCACACAACACATTGTAGGAAGTTAACAATATTTAATATTATTTTTGATGATAAAAACTACAAGAGCCAAGTTTTCACACTGATCTCTGAGAATTCAGAATCGTGATTTCAATACCACTATACCAATGCTTTTCTTATCTATTTCTTATTGATTCTGGCCAAGTTAAACAATGATTTTTTTTTTCACATATTCCTTTCAAAAAACAAAATCCTTAAACCATGGAAAACTCATCTATTTCTGTCATTAGCATTCGTTTTCAGTTATATGTGCATGACTCCCAAATAGTTACATTTGGTCACCCTAATCCAAACTAACACAGAGCGTGGCTTCAGGGAGAAAAATCTAGCCTAATTGTTAGTATGAGTGTTCACTTTTCATTAGTATTTATGCTTCCAGGGAGACTGTTAAGCATGCCAGCAAGAATACCGTATTTGGCACTGGAAAGGACTGGGTTTTAAATTCTTACACTATTCAGTAATGATGTAAACAATTTATGACTCAGTTTCCTCATTCTTAAGATGGGGACAATAACATACACCTCTTTGTTGAAAATATTAAATGTTGGGGTGCCTGGGTGGCTCAGTCGGGTAAGCTCTGCCTTCAGCTCAGGTCATGATCCCAGTGTCCTGGGATCGAGCCCCATACCGGGCTCCCCACTCAGCGGAGAGTCTGCTTCTCCCTCTCCCTCTGCCTGCCCCTTCCCCTACTGTGTCCTTCTCTCTCTGTCAAATAAATAAATAAAATATTTTAAAAAAATTATTAAATGTAATAAAGCATATGTGGAGCATCTAGCGGCAACAGAGTGCTCAGAGACTTAATAACTGGTACCAATCATAACCTCTCCTTCTCACCACCTGAGAAATCTACGTGCTAACATATTACAACTTTAAAAATTTTCCTTCAAGGGGCGCCTGGGTGGCTCAGTCAGTTAAGCGGCTGCCTTCAGCTCAGGTCATGATCCTGGAGTCCCAGGATTGAGTCCCGCATCGGGTTCCCTGCTCAGTGGGGAGTCTGCTTCTCCCTCTGACCCTCCCCTCTCTCATGCTCTCTGTCTCATTCTCTCTCTCAAATAAATAAATAAAATCTTTAATTTTTTTTTTCCGTCAGCACTTCAAGCTTTTAACCTGCTGTTTAGTAAGTATAAATCCTACCTGTCATTTAAGGAAACTGAGGCTTGCATGAGCAAAGAGAGTAGAATATTTGATCTCCTGGGTCACACCTGCCTGATAGTTCTTCATCTTCATTCCTCCACAAATAGGCAGAGCACAAATTGATGGTCTGTTGACAACACCATAGGTGTGCTGTTTCCTTAACTCTGATAACCTATACCCAGAAAAATTATATCATCTTGAAAACTTTGTTTGTATAATTGGTAGATGGAGCACTTAAGTAATTTACCACCAACCTTTCTAGAATTTGATAGACATCCAGGTTACTGAGGTTATCTAACAGAAGCAAACAACATTATTTGACTTTTAAAAAATTCATAGTAGTCTCTGAGAGCCTCATTTCATGATTATTCTTTTAATATTGTTGACACAATTTTTATTATCAACTGCAAAGCACATTCTGAAATAAAATTGCTTCCCATGGGCTAAGAACTCTAATGGATGGTGCCTAATTATTTTAATAAGGTATGAATATAGGTTTGAACTCTATTCTTTTCTTTTTTTGCTGTACATTTTTGCAGAGAAAAAATAATTTAGAAGTTCTACTGTGTAGATATAATTTCTACCATGACACTACAAACTTATTTGTTCATGATGTATTCTCTGCGAAAATACCAGAATGTTTTATTTATATTTCTCTAGTTCTTCTTTTCCTTTCTTTCTTTCTTTCTTTCTTTCTTTCTTTCTTTCTTTCTTTCTTTCTTTCTTTCTTTTTTTTTTTTTTTTAGTATTCTGAACTTAATTAGAGTCACTGTGGTGTGCATGGGTCCCTGGGGCCTTGCTGCCCAAAGGGTCCTGTGTACTCTTTCCTTTTCCGAAAACATCATTGCCATTTCATCTCTTCTCAACATGCTAGCCAGAGATCTGGAGAATAAATCCACCATATTCAAGCTAGTCCTGGGGATTTAAAACCATGGGTCTCAATGAAGAAAGCAAAACTTATTCTAAATACCTAGACATCTATGCCAGTTCAGCAGCTTTTAAGGAAATCCAGAAATATTTGTATAGAGCACAGAGCTGAAAGGACATACGGATCTAGTTTTGCTATTGCAAACAAACCCAGCCCACAGAAAAGTGCTAGTTTAGTCCTATTTCTTGGCCTGGAAGATAAAGTATTATGACAACTTTTCTCCACATGCTTAGATTTATGAGAATTTAACATTTTTTTAAATAACTAAACACAGGATTGGGAGAGTAAATTAAAAAAGAAAGAAAGAAAAACATTAATTCAAATATAAGATAGGTTTAGATTTTATATAGATGACCTATTTTGATAAACCATTAATGTCCTTGCTTTTTTTTTTTTTAAGATTTTATTTATTTATTTGACAGAGAGAGAGACAGCGAGAGCAGGAACACAAGCAGGGGGAGTGGGAGAGGGAGAAGCAGGCTTCCTGCCGAGCAGGGAGCCCGATGTGGGACTCGATCCCAGGACCCTGGGATCATGACCTGAGCCGAAGGCAGACGCTTAACGACTGAGCAACCCAGGCGCCCAATGTCCTTGCTTTTTGTTTCTCTTTTTTATACTCACTTATAGACATACACTCTCATGTATACATATTTAAATATGTTATAGATACACATATATTTGCATATGTGTATATGTTTAGTATGCTTATATAGTTATGTGTACGTATGTGTGTGTGCACATAAAACAGAGAGACAAATAAAAAGCAAGGAGACATACATGCATGGATGCAAACGCACACACACGGAGTAGTTGGTCAATATACCTCTGCATAAAATTGGCAGAGACTGAAGTTGAAAATAATTTATTACTGATTAAGTTCCTCAGTATGTGGGATCTTGCAATCTCTGAGATACAAAGTCACTAGTACTCAGAAGGTCAAGTTTTTTTCTCTGCCATAGGCTTTCAAAAATAATAGCCCTATTGCATGCATCATAAAGGATTAACATATTAGAACTCTAACCTGTAAATTATATGGTTGTTACTACGTAAGTTAACATGTCTTTTCTAGCTCTAGAATTCTGTTGTTGTTTTTGGAAATGGTGCTTCTGGAAGCAAGAGACTGTTGTTTTTTGATGATACAGATAGATATATAGATATAGATGTACACGTAGATACAGATATACATACAGATACTAATTTTCATTAGCAAAAGAATAAAGTGTCTTATAAAATTACTTCAAATTCTACCGTTATTTTTTTCCAAAATTCTAGCCCCAAAGAGTAAAGACTAAGATTAATTTGCTTTTCATCCTTCTTAATATAGCTGGAATACACTAAATTTTAAACAGAATGGTACACAATGGATTCCTTATGAAAACTGAAGAGATTGGCTAAAAGACACTTCTGATAGGTCCACAGTGAGAACTTCCCTGAGAACCTGGCCTTTACATGCCTCCAGGCCCTACTCAGGATGAATTTCCCCCACATTTCCCACCACACTACTATGAAACAATGTATTCCAGGCCACTGGATAAGACATTTAGGTTCTCTAATATCAGCAATATCATCCCTATTGTTATAGACTCCTATCTAATCTTTACACTAATTAGGACCCCTTCTTCCTTTGGCAGGGGGGTCTTCATTCAATCTTAGGTAAACATTCATTGATTACTCTAGCCTGCTGTGATATTTTCATTTTCTGAATTTCAATCGTACTTGCTATCTATCATCCTTAGAGCCTTCATAATAGACTTTTTGTGTTGTTCCATATGTGAAATACCTTAATCTGCTGAGGAACCCCTTCCTCCAAATGTGGCACTTGGTGTATAGTAGACCTCTAATACATATTCATTGAAGAAATGAGCCCTTCATAGTCAAGCTCAAATATTCAATCTTTCCTGATTCCCCCAGGCAGTAAGTTCCTCACACTGTCTTTACATAATGTGTTGTATATCAGTCATTCAACACAATTTTTTGAACAGCTTCTGTGTGCCAGGCATATTTGGAATATTAGCAATAGAGAAGTAAACATGATAAATCTAACCTTGCAGAACTTAAATTATTTCTACTAGGGAAATGTAGATAATAAAAAAAAAAATAGCAAACTCAAAAAGTAAGCTAATTAATTTTAGGCAGTAATGATATTATTGCTATTATGAAAGTAATCACATAGGTTATGGGATAGAGCTTGACTGCATTGGACTACTGATTACTTTAGTTGTGTGTTTATGCCTTTCTGAGGAGCTCATATACGAGTGATATCAGGAAGGATGAATGAGAAATAGTGCATTCAAGTCCTAAGTCCAAAAGATGCATTCACATGACACCTGCGAATCAACTGTATTTGGAAATAGGGTTTTTACAGAAGTAATCATGTTAAAATGAGGTCACACTGGATTAAGGTAGGCCCTAATCCAAAGACCACTGACTAAATAAAAAGAGGGACTTTTAGAAACAAAGATAGAAGACACACAGAAGAAAGCCACGTGAAGACAGAGACAGAATGATGCATCTACAAGCCAAGGAACACCAATGATTTTTGGCCACCACCCAAAGTAGGAAGAGAAAAGAAAGATTCTCCCCTAAACTTTCACAGAAACTGTCCTGTCAGCAGGAGACCCTAATTTCAGACCCTAGCCTCCAGAACTGTGAGAAAATACATTTCTGTTGTTTTAAACCATGGAGTTTGTGGTCTTTTGTTATGGCAGCCCAGAAAACTAATGCACATAGCTTCAAAGAATTGCTGCACATGATAAACAGGCATTGTCAAGACATTTACAGTTTCATTATGGATACATTTAAACAACTAGATAGGTGGATGGATGGATAGTTAGATGATAGATAGACAGAAACAGAGATATAATGCATACTGTAACCCCCCCACCCCCATTCTCACTTTCCACAGTTTTAGTTACCCATGGTCAAATGGGAGCTGAAAACAGATGATCGTCCTTCTGATGTACAATCGGAAGGTCAATAGTGGCCTCATGCTACATCACAATGCCTACATCATTCATCTCACTTCATTTTATCATGAAGGCATTTTATCACCTCACATCATCACAAAAAGAGTGAGTGTAGTACAATAAGATATCTTGAGAGAGAAAGACCTCATTCACATAACCTTTATTACAATATATTGTTATGGTTGTTCTATTTCATTATGTTATTGCTATTGATCTTTTACTGTGCCTAATCTATAGATTAAACTTTATCATAGGTGTATATGTATAAGAAAAAAAAAACATTATAGATAGGGTTCAATGTTATCTGTGGTTTCAAGCATCCACTTAGGGGTCTTGGAATGTATTCCTCATAGATAAGAGGGGGTTGCTGTATATAAAATATAGACTAAAGCATTATGGCACCCATCCATGTTGTGTTTTATTATTTTGTTGTTCAAGTTCTCTGAGGAAACAGATGCCTGATGGGGTTAAATGAGCAAGAATGGTATTAGGAGAAATGCCTGTGAAAGAAAATGGAGAGAGAGCCATGCTGCAGATCTGAGCCTGAGGGAAAAAGAGAGGAAAGGAAGGAAGGTGTGTTAGAACTTTCTTAGCTAATGTACAGTTTAAGGCAAGTCCAGAAAGGCCACAGGGAGTGCCCTGGAAGAATATTTCATCTTCCAGGCATGTTTCTGCCTCTACCACATTTGGTTATTGGCTGGGAGTAGTCCACAAGAAGCATTATTTCAGTGCAAACACAGTGATAAACTTTATACCGTAGCCATGGGGACTGTCAATTACTCACTGAAGTCGAGATCTGAGAGTTGTATACTCATGGTTCCCTTTGGGAATGTAATGATAAGGATGGGGTGGAGGGCTCTTAGTCTTACTTTTGCATACCTGCCAGATATTCTGTGCTCATCATTTGCATGAAATTATTTTTCAGATTTCTTAACCATCTTTAATTTGTCCAGATAGAAGGGCTAGGGATGGTGGAAGGTGAGTTAGGGAGAAAGTGGAAGGTTCAGGCTATTAGCTGGAGTCTATTTACGTGTGCAACCCACTTCATATATAAGGTAGGGCTATTCTTCATTTTGGAAAAGAGAGATCCCTTGATCTCCTATCCGGTGTTGTAGAGGTGTAGGCACAATTCCAACTCTTTCTTAGTTCTGTCTGCTGAAGGGAACTCAATCTGTGTGTTGGGAGTATACTTTTCCAGACCTAACAATGCTATTCTTCCCATTTTTCCTTTCTCTTCCAATTGTGCTTTTCTCTGGGCAGGTTAACATTATTCAAACATCAGTATTCATACTATCTTCCATGACATCCTTCAGATGGTCTTATTTCAGGTCAGTGAACATTTCCTGTGGACCTGATATGCACTAGACACTGGACTAACATGCACTGATTTCAAAGATAAAATATGGTCCCTGCTTTGAAGAAATTTGCAGATAAGCGGGAGACACTGAAGCCCAGCAATGTCAGTGCAATGTGATGAGCACCATGTTAAAAGAAGTTCCAGGTGTGTTTGAACCCAAAGATGAGCAATCAAAACAGCCAGGGAGGAGGGCTGGTTATCATAGAAAGTTCCCTAGTACATCGAAGCTGGCAAATCATATAGTTTCATCAATCATGGATTTACCTGATGTGTTTCTTCAGTTCAAATCCCATCCCCACCTAGCAAGTGATTTGAGTGCCTAAGTTATTATTATTTAGTGCTATAAACTTTTTTTTTTTTTAAAGATTTTATTTATTTATTTGAGAGAGAGAGAATGAGAGAGAGCACATGAGAGTGGGGAGGGTCAGAGGGAGAAGCGGACTCCCTGCCGAGCAGGGAGCCCGATGTGGGACTCGATCCCAGGACTCCAGGATCATGACCTGAGCCGAAGGCAGTCGCTTAACCAACTGAGCCACCCAGGCGCCCCTAGTGCTATAAACTTTTAAATAAAAAATAACTCTTGTTTAATATGATGCCCCAAAGAGCCCAGCACATTTAAAGGTTAACAAATATCATATCCATATTCAAGCAATGTATAGAAGGAGCTCAAGATGTAAAAATACTAAATTGTAGAGCAGGAACACAATTAAAACATGGATTATGCTCCAATGTTTACTTCTTATATAAATAGTTTGGAATGCATAGTACAATTTCCCATGGAATACAAAACTATATATTACCAGGCTAGTCCATGAAAGTCTAATTAGCTTATAATGTAGCTAGTATATAGTATATTTATCATGAAAATCATTAAAATCATATTAGTCACCAAAATATTGGAAAGATTAAACACCCAATAATGGTGGCTTAATAAAATAATTTTTGTTTTAGCTAATTAGCTGTATAATGGAATATTGTAAAACCATTGATGATTACCCTGCAAAAGAATATTTTCAAGCCTTATGAGTTTTCTGATTTAAAGCATTCAGTAACACAAAAATGTAAAAAGCAAAATACAGAATTTCTTACCATTCCACTTTCAAGAGCCATCCTGTATTAACAGTTGAGCATACATTCTAGACTTTTAAAAGATAATTATTAATATAAATGGAGAAAACCCTATAATAGTATGTTATTATTAAAATATGATTTATTAATTTTTAAAAAGCCCTAGAGTTAATACAGAAATGTTTCAGAGAATGGAAATTTTTTATTTATTTTTTTTACTTTTTTGAATTTAATTAATTTGTATATTTATTTGTGACTTCCCAAAATTTCAGAATTTCCAACTTCCTTTTCTTCAAGAGTTGGCTCAGGGCGCCTGGGTGGCTCAGTTGGTTAAGCGACTGCCTTCGGCTCAGGTCATGATCCTGGAGTCCCGGGATCGAGTCCCACGTCGGGTTCCCTGCTCAACGGGGGGTCTGCTTCTCCCTCTGACCCTCTTCCCTCTCATGCTCTCTGTCTCTCATTCTCTCTCTCTCAGATAAATAAATAAAATTAAAAAAAAAGAGTTGGCTTAAATGTCACTTTTCAGAGAAACCCTACGTAAACAATCCTTATCGAAAATAACTATTCTATTCCTTCCACCATGTTCTACCATGGAGACTCATTATCTCTCTTAACATGCTATGTATTTTCCTCATAGCACTCATCATCACCTGGCATATTACATATCTATTTAATGACTCTCATTGCTCTAGAAAGTTTATTCCATGAAGGCAGAGGCTAGTTTGGTTACTGCCTTATTTCCAGCAACCTAGACAAAGTGCCTGGAATGTAGAAGGCATGCCATAAATATTGTTGAAAGAATTCTTCAATGTATTTTCAAAGTCTGTATTTATAATAAGCATGCTACTTTAACTCTATTGAAACAGAAAAATAATACATACAATTGGGGAAAATATAACCTTATGGATATTAAAAGTTGGTAGTTGAAGAAAAAAACTTTTAATTAGGGACAGAAATCAACATAGAGTTGTTTCTTCAGATTCTGATGTGGTCTTTTGAATTAGTTCAATATTTTCTGGATGATAGATACTAAATCTCTTTACTACCCTCAAGAATGCCCCCCAATAGGCCATCAGTCGGTTATTAGGATGATTCATATGCATAATAGTTATGATGATATATTTTTGGCTCAAAAATGGAACAGAGCATGAGAGTAATTGAAGAGAAGACGGGAAAAGGAAAGAGAATGAGAGGCTTTTTTTTTTTTAAAGATTTTATTTATTTATTTGACAGAGAGAGACACAGTGAGAGAGGGAACACAAGCAGGGGGAGTGGGAGAAGGAGAAGCAGGCTTCCCACGGAGCAGGGAGCCCGATGTGGGGCTCGATCCCAGGACCCTGGGATCAGGACCTGAGCCGAAGGCAGATGCTTAACGACTGAGCCACCCAGGCGCCCCAGAATGAGAGGCTTTCAAGAAGCTTCTGGGCAAGTTTTAGATGACCTGAAGTAACCAAATGAATCATTCAGGATAAGCTAAGTTAGGTAGAGATAACAAGCAATACTAATACACCAAGAAAGTTTTATTTTTCACTCATGCCATGTACATCAAAGTCAGTGGCACGTTTTCTTTGTCCATTCTTCAGGATCCAGGTGGAAAAGTCCGTTTTGTCCCTGCAGAAGGGAAAAGAAAGAAGCCTTTGCAGATAGCAAAGTCTGCACTGATCCTTAAAGCTCTGTTCCGTAAGTGACACCAGACAGCTTCCATGTATGGTCTCTTTGCCAATGCCAGATGCATGGTCAAGGACAAATGCCATCCAGGAGGAAAGGGCAATCTTACTAGATGCCCAGAAAGAGAGAGAGAATCAACTATTTGTAGACTGCTTAAATGACTGCACAGCAAGAGTGAATGGAGCCTCCACATGAGAAAGCACATGCTTTTTTTTTTTTTTTTTAAAGATTTTATTTATTTATTTGAGAGAGAGAGTGAGAGAGAGAACGAGCACAAGAGGGGGGAGCGGGAGAGGGAGAAGCAGACTCCCTGCTGAGCAGGTAGCCTGATGCGGGACTCGATCCCGGGACTCCAGGATCATGACCTGAGCCGAAGGCAGTTGCTTAACCAACTGAGCCACCCAGGCGCCCCATGAGAAAGCACATGCTTTAAAGGAAAAGAAGAGTGCATTATTTCCCAGTCAAGTTTGGGGCCAATAGAAATTGGGTATGCTTCCTCAAGTCAGTCAATGCATGAAGAATAGTAAATATTGTGTTGGTGGTATTTAATTTTATATTTGTGTATTTCCCATTTCAGACCAATCCTATTCACACCTGTATACAAGATTATGATGAATGAATAAATATAATTAGAGCTCAAATAATAATAGTATCAGTGTCTCTAGTCATAGATTAGAAGCAGGATGAGACCATTGTGTCCTACTGATTTTAAGCACTTGGCATCTTTAATAACTGAAGACACCACAGGGCTTCAAAATGTACAACGCGCTACCCTTAATGGTGAGTCAAACTTAAAAAGGTTATTTAGATTAATTTGCTTTCAAAATTCATTTATTACTATTTTCAAGTAATTTGCCTATTGTTATCTAAATCTAGCACCCATTAGTATAGAAATCCACATAGAACTTCTCTGATTTCTGTGATTCTTAGTTACCAACATTAGCCCTATCTTTCCATTTTCCCTTTTATTGTAATTTGCTAATACATCAGTTTGGTCCCTCTGGATATGAATACAATACAGCTTTTAACTCTGTTTATGGGATACAGAACACACATCCTGCCAAGAGATTTCACAGTGAGCTACAAATTACTATCACGAGTCAGTATTTCCATTTTGTTCTCCTCCTTGTGTGCATGGAATTAGTAGATCCCATTAGTGACAATGCCATTTTAGGGCAGCATATTCTTTTAAAGACAAAATAAAACCAAACAATTTTCATAATGCTCAGGCATAAATGAATATAAAAAAAAAAGCATTAGAGGTCGTTTTTATCATGAAAAATAAATAATATCTAGAAACACAGTGTTTTGTTTTGTTTTGTTTTGTTGATATAGGTTTTTTCCTTAACTTCTGTAGCTGGAGAAATATAGAATCATAGAATAGAATCAAAAATTAATAGTAAATTTATAGAGGGTATAAAAATAATTTTTAAGGTGTGGTCTATTTGCCTCTAGTGAACTTAATTGTCACTTCCTTTCTCTCTCCTAAGCTAAATGAATTATTTTTAGTTGGATGGCTATATGACTTTAGTTCTTTTAAGTTAAATTATTTATTTAGTTTTTTGTATTCAGGAAAAGAAAAAGATCATCAAGCAGTATAAATTTTCAATGCTCTTTTCCTGTTTATTTGAAATGTGTGAAATAATGCATTAAGCTGAGCTGAATCTAGGTCTAAAAGGCTACCCTACAGCTTTCTAGTCCCAGAACTTTCCTTCATAAGTCAACTCATTCGGCTAGACATTGCTATTGGATTTGTATAATCCACAAGTGGTTACTGAGCACCTAACACACACCCAGGCTTTTCCTAGGCACAATATGGACCTAAACCCCTGCCTTGGTTTATAGGAGCTGATATGCCAGTGGGGCCAAAAGACCTCCCACAAAATAGACAGTGGGAGTGGGAACCCCTAAGAGAGGAAGACGTGCTATCCAGTGATAAGGGAGGGTGATGCAGTGACAATTTAAAAGTGAGGACATCATCGTGCATGGCAATTGAATAATGAGCTGAAAATGGAAAGTCTGAGTCATAGGTGTTTCTGAGGCACCAGCCGGGCAGGAAGGAAGAACAGTTCTTACAAGACCCTGAAGCGGCAGCATATTGTGTGGGTTCTATTTACAGCCGGGAGGCCTGCTGGGGTTGGGGCAGAGAAAGTTTGTGGGAAGCTAATGAGAGATGAACTAGATGTCCCCTTGTAAGCATGTTTCCTCCAGCATCCTGACAACTTATTTTGGAAAATTGGGCAGAAAACAACAACAGCGACAGCAAAATAAACAAAAACAAAATAATGCTCCTTTTAGACCGTGAAACTTGTTTTCACAAGTGAGACACCGTGGTACCTTTTGCCCAAACTTTCACTGAGAGCCTTCCTTATGCACTGTTCTTCTAGTGAAACACATAGGAATTTATGCTTTATAGAGGTGTCCAGAATGAGGTGGAGATGAGAAGGATAACAATCACTATTGTGCACTATGTGGATTCCTTTTGTACGTAAAGTAGATTTTTTAATGATTTTTGCAAATGAGAAAACAAAAACTCAGAGATTTAGTGACTTTTCTAAATATATACTGACAACCAGCACACCTGAGCTGAACAGTCACCCAAATCTGTCTGTCTCTAAACTTTGACACTTTCCAGTTCATAGTGAAGTCCCCTAACGGCCAGATTTGCATAGGAGACAGTCTGGTGTATTCTGTGAGCACAAATTAATTCACAAGTAGGAAGGATCAGAAAATACTCTGTCTAGTTTTAGGCAGGGTCGGGATAAAGGGGAGACGTGAGCACAAAATACTAAGCAGAAGGGAATAGTTAGTAAAAAAGGATTTATGAAGTTTGAGCCGCTTATTGGGAAAATGGGCAGAGAGCAAAAATATAATTATCATGATGCTGCAGAAGCTGAAATGAGTTTTGTGGGTTTTGCAGAGTACGATGAAGAAGTGATGTTAGCATTTGTTTGCAAAAACGAGGACAACAGAGTAGTGCCAGAGATCACAAAAGAATGAATCTCGGTGTCCAGCAAAGCAGTCACTGAGCCTGGCCTTGAACTCTTGTGACTAACTCAGCTTCCCTTCCAGCCTTTACCTGAGCAGGTTATAGTCTTTGGCTACATATTGCTTAAAATAATGTAGGGGTCTTCGTTGATACTAAGATATGCACCACTTAATCGCTTTACAGGCTGTAAAACAGGATGGGATATACACAAAATGCTAAATAATAATAGTTTTATTCCCTTTCCATGAAAGAAAATTTTAAAAATCCAAAGCATTGTTGAATTTTTATGGTTCAATTGCCTTTCAATTCAGGTTTTTGTTTTGTTTTGGATTAGCTTCCCAAACCGAACAGTTTTTTCTTCTCTCTTTCCCCACCACCCCCCCTCACATATTTCAATTGACTTGTCCAGGGCAATTTGTCTTTAAGAAAATGGTGTCACCCAGTGGGGGTCATACATGCAGATTGGACAAATGTGCTCAGAAAGGTCTTTTTTTGGTCAACATTTCCAGGCTGGAAGGCAAAGAAAGGAGAAGGAAGATTTTGAGGGCATGCATTCTGATATACTGTTAAATAATCGTCTTCTAATTCATTGGGCGACAGAAAATGCCCAGGAAATTCAGGTACAAAAAAATGTTTTTTTATAAAATGGATAAGCCAGCAACTGTAGAAATGATAAGAATCAGGGTTTAATGCACATTCTCACTAGATGGCTTACTCAGGGACGAGACTGTAAGTGTCTGCAATTTACTAGCTCTTTAGTGATTCCTTGATGGAGTGTAGATTGTCTCAAAGTGGTACTCCATTACCCCTATCTATCACTATTAATGGACTAAATAAAAGTGATCTAATTGCTGGTCATGGAAATACAAAAATATTCTTCTCCTCTCAGATGAAAAGAAAGATGAGACTAGAAAGTGTACAAATTATTAACTGTATCTGTTCAAAATCCTATTCCCTTTAAGTAAGGAATTATGACTTTGAAACTATCACTGCGGAGGACCTTCTTTTGTTTTAAAATAATAGTAGTGGTGGTTACTTCTTAATGTAAACACTAATGTAAAAATGGTGCTATTTCTACTGCTTTAATGGTTGGAAGGTGAATGCTATATAAACATTGATTTTTTTAAAGCAAGATATGCAGAAAACTTTTCATATGATGGTGTGATTCCTTTGTCAGTTACATCTCCTTTCTCTTAAATATTTTATTTAATTTGTTAGGTCATATGTATGCAATGAGACTAAAAATAATATACTGGAGAGGACATTTGGTGTCACATTTCAAATATGGATTCTGCTCTAGTTACTTGTTTATACACATGTACTATCTTCAAGTATTTTCAGCTTCTCCTCTTAAACTCAATCACAGGACCATATCTAAGAGGGAAATGTGTTCTATTCTAAATTGAAGGTAACTCCACCTTCCATACCCTGTATCTCCAAAAGTGTACAAACCCTTTGTATCCCGCGGATACAGCAACTGAACCCTTATTGGTTATTGTAAGTATGAGGATGATTACCAGTGCTTATAAATTACTGAGAAGGTTTCTGAAAACTTGCTTATGTCGAAAATCAAGAAACAGAAATCCTATCCACGAAGACTTCTAGCCTCAAGGATGATTTTTAATGGCAAGCTGAAATCTAGATTTCTTTTTTCTTAAAGATGTTTGGCTGTTAAGTCAAGAAATCTCTGCAAATACCCACTGCCTTGCTCTGTGGGGTTGTGTTTCACATTTGCGTGTGTTTTTGCATTCATAATAATTGCAACATTAATACCAATGAAAATAAATGACACAAAGTTAAGGGGTCTGATGATCAAAAATAATATTGAGAACACATCCATATTGACTCAAAGATAACACATTTTTGCAAAACTTTTTTTTTTTAAGATTTCATTTATTTATTTGACATTGAGAGAGACAGCGAGAGAGGGAACACAAGCAGGGGGAGTGGGAGAGGGAGAAGCAGACTCCCCGTGCGAGCAGGGAGCCCAATGTGGGGCTCAATACTAGGACCCTGGAATCATGACCTGGGATCATGACCTAAGCCGAAGGCAGACGCTTAACGACTGAGCCACCCAGGTGCCCCTAGTTTGTAAAACTTTTCTGTGTGGAGAGATTTGACCAGGTTTTTAAATATTGTCATCTTGGTGACTAGAGAGTTAAGGCAGATAGACAGCTAAATGACTTTTGCCCTGTTAGATTATAAAAATCACTTCCATTACTCAGAAACTCATTTCTTGCTGCAGGAGACCCACATCAGTTTAATAATAGTAATTATAATAATTATCATAGCACTTACACTCACAATTATACTGTGCTGCCTATCCAGTGAATCCTCCAACTCTTTAGAACGGGAATACAAACCCTAAACAGGAATCACTTTGCCACTGAAATGCAGACATCACCAGAGTGAAAAAGATGGCATCTCTTTTCCCTCTAGTTTCCAGTTTTTCCTAACAGTTGTTATTCAGAAGAATGAATTTAATTAAAGGTTGGAAAAAAAACCCCAAAACACAACAATTTGTAAGAATTGAGTGGAAACAGAAAAAGCCTCAGATACCCTAAGATACCCCAAGTTGTTAAAAACACAGATAATGGCCAGGGAAACCTATAGATTTTTTAGCCTTTAGGCGAAAGTAAATTCTTTCTCTTAGGATCATGTTCTACAGCAAACATTCTTAATGTATATACACCAAAGAGTATCTATTGACTGGCTGTAGTGTGTTTATCAGCTATCATATGCTTGGCAGCACAAATATACACTCTCCATAGTCTTTTGGATGATTCCCTACAAATCAGGACTGTATTATTTAGAATACAGTAGACAAACAATACTATTCTACTCTTATGGCCCCTTTTGCTCCAGCAATTTCAAACCACACCATATTTTCAGGCTTATTTTGGCTACATTGTGAGTATATGTGGATTGTATACGGAGAGCTTTACAGCGGTAATTGCTGGCTGGCAATCTCTCAGAACATTCTGGGTTTGTTTGACTTAAATTATTTTTCTCTTTCTCTTAGTTTCAATGGGTCTATAAATATAATAAAAATGGCTCTGTTGTATGAATACTTCTGTATGTGATCCTGGCTGGAATTAGTAGTTTGGAGTAGTTTAAGAAATATGAACTTCAAACTTTTGACAAAAGTTCCCCATCCTCACAAGTTTTCCTTAACAACAGCCTCTCTCTAGACCTCAAGATGAAAGTAATTTAGTTGTATTACTTTTCTTCTTTCTCATGTCTGCATTTCCAAACCCATGTCTTTCTTCAAATGCTACCTCATCCACAAAGAATCAAATAATCTTGTTCTGTTCTGAAGTTCATAACATGGAAGCTGGTTTATTCCTGTCTTAGAGCACTTAATCACTGTCTGGTCTATGAAAGCAAGAATCTTGTCAAAAGGCACCATGAACATTCAGAGTGCTTGTTACAAGTAGGCGCTCAATAAAATTATTTGACCTGCACTAAGGTCTACTTTGTACAAATACTATTGTGTGCTCCAGTGGATATCTTATATTTACAACCCACAATGCCGAATGCTTAGTAAATATTTAGTAAATAACAGTGATTATTGTTACCTGCCCTAGGGCGCCTGGGTGGCTCAGTTGGTTAAGCGACTGCCTTCGGCTCAGGTCATGATCCTGGAGTCCCGGGATCGAGTCCCGCATCGGGCTCCCTGCTTGGCAGGGAGTCTGCTTCTCCCTCTGACCCTCCCAACCCTCCCCCCTCTCATGTGCTCTCTCTCTCAGTCTCTCTCTCTCAAATAAATAAATAAAAAATCTTTAAAAAAAATATTGTTACCTGCCCTAAAGTTCTATAAGCTCATAAAGAAAATGATCCTATCTTATCTATCATCTTATTGTCTCTTCTACAGTACCTTGGATATATCGTACATAACATTTATTTAGCAAATGGATTCAACCTAAGAATTCTGTTCACAGGATTTACTCTTAAATCCAAGAATAAAGTTTTACATCCTTTATAGAATACTTGTATTCTATACAATTTATATTTAATTAGGAGTTAGATTTCCAGAAGCACTTTGGAAACAAGTGGCAACTTTTCCAAGAGGCCTATCCAAACACAATAAAGTTGAAATACATTTAAAGAAATAAGAAAGAACATTCACCCTTCCTCCCCCAAAAAGCTGGTCTGTACTGAGGGATTTAATGTTTTTAGCAGATAACTAAAAAATGTGCTGAATCCAAGAAAAGAATTTATGTGTGGCCATCTGAACTTCAAGAAATAATTGCCCTGCTAAGATTTATCTTCCCTACAATTGGGTTAATGGAAGCCTATATTTTGGTATGCAAAGAATCTTTTCTTAAAATAAAAATTTGTAAATCTCTTAGGCGTGTTACCCTCTCATTTGACAAGAAAGTTGCCTTCACATATAATCTGTCATAGCCAAGATTGCAAAAATGGACTACTGGTGAGTCTTTAAATGAAAACACTATTTCTTAGAGGTGAGCAATATTGGTTATATTCTTCCAGTTATGTGTTGTTGAAAGAACAAATGATTCTCATTTTGAAGGGGAAAAAAAAACTTAGACAGTTGCAAAAACAATATATTAGTAGTTTTTCACTGTAAGAAAAGACAGCAATTGAGAAATGAAAATGCTTGCCTGTTTGCTTCTCCAAAGGATGTGTTTTGGAAACAGAAAGCATGTCCTTGGTGAGGGGAATGAGTGTCATTTAGGTTTTAGATTAGCTGCTGCCCTAAAATCTATCTTGATGGGCTTGTGTTAAATGGCAAGTTTGTGAAATGAAATACAAATTAGGCTTAAATAGGATAGATTGTATTAAAAATGTGCTCGACTGAGCAGGAAAGTTCAACTAAAGTTCAGTGAGTTCATGCTGGTGTGAAGTGGGGAGAGGAGCCGGGCACAATGTCATGTCTGCTGTGGGTGGGACCTCCCGGGGACATCTTCTGGCTTCCAAAGGCGACATTATATACACAAACAAGGGCATTCCAGCAGTGACTGACATCCTGCTGGATGAAGTTAATTTGATTCACCTGAGGATAAATCCAGCAACTGCCTTATGACCAGCATGCTCACTGTTGGCTCACACTAAATATATATGTTGACTGATTCTCCAAACACAGCATTGATCTGAATCATGAAGAGATACTTCTGATTTTAAGTTATCATTCATTCGATTCTGAGTAAGAAACTAAATTGAATGGCATAAAAAGAGATATTCTTATCTTCTCAATTACTATCTACTTTTAGCATGATTTACATAATTCAAAAGAACTTTGAATTATTTCATGGATCCTACTGAGAAAATTTCATCTTTTTTTACATTAAAAAATTCACAAATTCAAAACAGATGACTTTCTTCTTTCTAGCTTTATCTATTATAGCTGAAATTTGATAACACAACTATTTTCTCTTGATAGACCAGAATCTAAAACTATTTGCATTGATGAAAATGGCTAGCTTATATACTAAGAACTGTTCAAATACTTTCTATTTCTTATTTAATTTACTTTTTCCAATAGTGCTATGATGAGGTTCTATTATTACCTTCATTCCCATTCTACAGAGGAGAAAGCTGAGCACTAAAAGGTTTATGGAGAGGCCAGACTTGTACAAAATGGAACCAGGATTTAAACACAAGCCATTTGGGGGCACCTGAGTGGCTCAGTCCGTTAAGCGTCGGAAACGTGATTTTGGCTCAGGTCATGATCTCATGGGTTGAAAGATTGAGCCCCGTGTTGGGCTGTGTGCTCAGTGAGGAGTCTGCTTGAAGATTCTCTCCCTCTCACCCTTGCTCCCACTCCCCCCACTTGTTCTCTCTCTCTTTCTGTCTCTCTCAAATAAATAAATAAATCTTAAAAAAAAAAAAAAGAAAAGAAAAAAGAAACACAGGCCAATTGACCACAGAGATGGAAAATTAAACCATCGATTGTGACATCCCACTCTCTCAGGCTCAATAAAAGAAGGCATTACAAGGTATACACAGTTAGAACACCTGAATACTCCAAATTGAGAGATCAAAAGTGGGAATACACATAAATGTTTTAGCTAATGGTCAATTAGCAGATTCTTTTAGAAGTGATGAGAATGTTTGAACATTGATTATGGGGATGGTTACACAATTATGTAAATATAGTAAAAGCCATTGAACATGTTGTTAGACATGTATATTTATATATTTACATACATGAATACATATATTCATATGCACAAATTCATATACATGAATTCACATACATTAAAAAAAGATTTTTTATATATGTGTTTTATTTTTTTATTATATTTTTTTAAGATTTTATTTATTTACTTGACAGAGAAAGAGAGAAAGTACAAGCAGGGAGAGTGACAAGGCAGAGGGAGAAGCAGGCTCCTGGATGAGCAGGGAGCCTGATACTGGGACTCAGATCCCAGGACCCTGGGGCCATGACCTGAGCCGAAAGGCAGACACTTAACCGACTGAGCTAACCAGGGCACCCTATATGTGTTTTATTTGAATTAATCTATCAAATTTTTATTGAAAGGTTACCAGATCAGGGAAGGATAATTAATGCTATTTAAACTTGTGTGACCATATTTAAGGATAGTCTAAAATCATGGCATATAACCACCTGAACTCTGTTTCCAAGCCACAAATTCTTTTGTGACTTGATTATGAGGCACACACATACATGTGTGTGTACCTATTTTTTTTTTTT
Source organism: Neomonachus schauinslandi (assembly GCF_002201575.2). Taxonomy (NCBI): domain Eukaryota; kingdom Metazoa; phylum Chordata; class Mammalia; order Carnivora; family Phocidae; genus Neomonachus; species Neomonachus schauinslandi. Next base: position 18,487,910 of record NC_058411.1, read on the forward strand.
TTTAGGAATCTTTTAATTACTCAGAAAACAATCCTAGTTACTTTTTCTCCATTTTAAAATTTTATAATTATCATTGAAAATACTTTCAAATATAATTATTTTTATTTATCATTTTCCTTCAACCTTCTTTAAACATTTTTTTCCAATTTGAACTATGGGAAAGCAGAGAGAAGTCACTTTGGAGTGGTTCACTTCCTGAAAACATTTATCTTCAAAATAAATTGGATTTCAGCAGCTTTGGTCAGTGACTAGAAGTTGACAAGGCATCAACCTTATCAAACCAAAGCATTCTGTTCTCGATTTGGGATATTAGCATTCATAGTTTAATTTTCCTAAGGTTACATCCTCCTATGTTTAAATTTCTAATGTCCTAGGGAAAAATGTATAGTTTAACCCCACAATTTATTACATACCCTATACTACATTCATTTTTGTTTATTTGAAAATATATCTTGTGGTATTGTGAGAAAAGATAAAACAAATGTACTACATTTCATTTATATTTAGTGTGCTCTATTCTCTCATACATATAATGAAAGGATCTTGTTGACCCTTATGTTCTAAGCCATATGAAAAATATGCATGTTAAATTTTAATCATAAACAGATTTAGTCTCCATTATGGTTTTCTTGTTTTAGCCTGTACCAACACAGCCAATTAAATAAAACGTTTATTTGTCCAAGAGTATACTTTACTTGACACAGCTGATTATAACGCTGTTTGGAGTTTTTATCATACCTCTTTTAAAGAAAATATTTTTTTTAGGTTAAAATGCAAATATTTCACCTTTTAAGATGCTTCATGTTTGATTTGGTGTGCTTGAATTAAACATATCCAGCCTACTTGAATCTCTCCCTATTTAAGGGAAACTTTCTGAAAAACAGGCTTGGCAGTTAACTTCCTCTCCGTGGCTTTCCAAGAATGAATTAAAATGTGCAAAATGACTTGAGATTCATGGTGAAAGGATGCTTTAGAGTGTTAATCCCCCATGAATTCTGCCTCCAGGATCCTGCTTAAATGAGCAGGAAACTTCTGGAATTAAAGATGTGAGTTAGCTCACATAAATGCCATTATTTGTAGGTGCATGAGCATGAGTGTAAATATAGGCCCGCACAGACAGGCCGAGAGAGGCTGAAAAATAAAATCTCCTGTGTGTCGGAGGAAATGCTCTGGAGAGCGGATAGATATTTTCAGGAATTCGTTTGGTATCTCTTAACATACTTCAGCCGTTTACCATACCATTGACTTGGACTCCGATCAGAGTTTTGGAGACTTGCAGATAAATTCAAGGGTAGCATTATATTTTGGTTTACTGATGCAATTTTAGAGTTTAAATTGTTTTTCCACTTCTATTTCCATGTTCTGTACATTTTTTTTTCCTGTGTATTACAACGGGGAAAAAATTCCCACCCTGTAGGGGCACACAGCTCAAACAGTATTTCCTTTGAGAGCAGATTTAGATGTCCTGTGTCTGATGATTACTGCAGAAGTTTAATGTATGAATTGTTTTCTAGGTATCCTCATTCATTCACAAGTATATTACATGATCTCTAGATTGGTGTACATTGGGCAAAGTAGCTTTTTAATGTTGTTTTAACCATTTTTCTATCTCTGTCTCTGTCTCTTACACACACACATGCAAACACAAATCTATAATTAGATTTATACTATTAGGGTTATAATTTGTTTTTCTTTTTAAAGGTAAGATGGAATACTTCAATTTCCAAAAATCAGTTACTTAAACATTTCTCATTTACAAATATGGAGAATATGATTGTTGAGGTGGTCTAATTTCCTGCCTAATATTAGCTATATTTATGAAGTGGGGCAAGCAGGTAGGGGATTGGGATAGGTAGGAAATACTGTGAAAATATGAAAAATCAGAGTTTTAAAAGGAAGCAAATTTCTGGTTAGACTAAAATACAACAGTGACTTTACCATTTGCTTTTTAATACAACTGTCATTTGCATCGGGAGCTTTGTTTTTTTTTTTTTTTTTTTTTTTTTTTAAGTGCTTTCGGATTTGGTGCCCTGGTATCTTTTCAAAGCCTTGTAGAACAATTGGAATTAGGCACTTAATCCTTCAACTTGTCAGCGTCAAAGGAAAAGGAAAATGGATTAAGCAGCAGAAGATGCCTGAAGGTTTGGCTGATAGACTCTTAAAGAGCACATCTTGTTCACTGGGCTTTGTTATTTTTTCACGACTTCTCCTGAAGAAGGAGACCAGCCTCTGCTGCTTTAAGGGCAGAGCAGTATCACAGTCACCATGCTAGAGAATTGCCTGGTCTTCCAGCAGACATCCCCACTGATGTAGTTAGTGAAGACTCCCCTGGACCAAAACCTCCCAAAGGGAATCTGTTTGTAAATGAAAAGTACGGTGTATTAGTTTCTCTCCGGTTATCTCTTCTGCTTTGGACATGCTTAGTATACTATGGACTCTTTCTTCCCTATAACAACAAACAGCAATGATGTCTTTTTTTTTTTTTTTTTAAAGATTTATTTATTTATTTGAGAGAGCGAGAATGAGAGAGAGAGAGAGAGAGAGTACATGAGTGGGGGAGGGTCAGAGGGAGAAGCAGGCTCCTCGCTGAGCAGGGAGCCCGATGCGGGACTCGATCCCGGGACTCCGGGATCATGACCTGAGCCGAAGGCAGTCGCCCAACCAACTGAGCCACCCAGGCGCCCAATGATGTCTTTTTAATACCAACTTTACACCAAGGATTCCCTGTGAAATTCAGGAAACTTAACGATTCAGGGACTGCAACTTGTAAGGTCCTCTTCCAAGTCCTGGGAGAAGCTTGTATATACAAGTCTTTGTATAACGTCCCAAGGAAAGATAGTTTCATTGCAATTGATCAAGACCTCAGCTTTTACCACTTTAGGTTCCCCTAGCTCACATCTCCCCTCATGCCAGGTGCCCTTGGAGTGATCAGAGGCAATTTTAGGATTTGGCAGAGTAGAAGGTGAGTTTGAGTGTACATTTAGTCAAGGGTTTGGGGATGATATTTATTTGGTTCACTTAAGTTTCAGGTATTGTTATTGCTGGCCATACTTGTGCTGACTCGTGCTTATCACAATACAAAAGAATGTGTCCCACAGTGCTTGGCACTGCAAGTATGTGCTTAATGGGGTAGATAAATGTTCAAAATATATGCAACTAGAAGCTAGCTTGTGACAAATTTTTCAAAGATCTAAAGCCTAAAATGTTGGTCAGGGATATATCAAAAGAATACATTAAAATTTTTGGCACTTATAAAGTGTGTACAATGAATTTGACTTTTCTTGTTTAATGGGAATGGCATATTTGCAAAAGTTTAATATACCTTCTTAAGTGGAAAGATGTCTTGGAATATTTTAGTAAAACGAGAAATTACAGACCCTTTATTTGGACATATATGTTGTGTACCTTCTTTTATCACTTTAAATTTTTTACGTGATTGAGAAAATTTTAAGGTAAAGTGAATGGAACATGAAATACAAGTTATAAATATGAGTGGTGAACTTGATAGACACGATTTTGATATTGAGAAGGAAGTTGTAACGAGAAGTTTTCACATTATACCAAAAGCAGTAACTTATTTTGAGAAATAGATGAGTTTCAAATAGAAGTAATAAATGTTTTTTATTGTTACTAATCTACTTAATAAAAAAGAAACTATTACATGAATATGTGGTAAAAGATTTAATTATTTTGCTGACGTTACAAAGAAGTACTAATACCACCAAAAAATAAGACAGAATTCGTAATATATGAGTACAATGCAGATTTTGGTCCAAAACTGGTGATGTGTATCAGAAAATGAAAGAGAACTTAGGTTTGTCAATACACACACACACACACACACACATACACACACACTTTAAACACTCTGAAATCAGTTAAATCCCCAAATTGACCATACAAAAACTTACATGATTACCAAATAGGTGTGAAGCTGAAAGAAACTTGTCTACATGTTCAATTATAATAATAAAAATTCAATCAACCATGACTAATGAAAAACCAAATTATCGTTCTATTCTTACTGTAGATATGAGAGATATGATATTAAAATTCTTATCATAAGAAGAAACCATCTAATAAATAAAATAGACAAAAATGTATATAAAAAGAAATATTACAGAGACATATCAGGAAAAAAATTAGTAATAAAAAAATTGAGTTATTTGGATTTTTTATTTTTGTGGTATTTGTCAGCTTTTTAAAATTTACGTGTTTAAAATTTGCGTATATATATACACTACATGTGTATTTATAGGCACTATAAATACACATTATATATATACACGTATATGTAATGTATGTGTATACACTTTATATATACAGTTTTCTACCTAATTTTATATTCACAACCTACATTCTTTTTCTTAAAATGAGATTCTAAAATAATACAAGCATCAGGCTCCTGAAAACCTGGATCTGTCCCTACCTACGAAGTCAAATACATTTCTTTGAGTACAAGCAACAGAAACCTGGTGTGTGTTTAATTTCAGAAAAAGGACAGGTTTATTATAAGAACATTCAGTTCCTCACAGAATCAAAGGAAGATCTCAGTGACTAAGATTGAAGAGGTGGGAGCCAGCATTGGAGACAGACTCTGGGTTCTAAGAGTGTCTCCACTGGTTGGAAGATCCTGCTGTCTTCCTAACTACCTCTAGTTGAAATTCAAAGGATGAGGAGGAAGAGCCTGCCCTAGAAAGGATCATGCGTGTGGAGTCCATCGACTGACAGTTTCCCAGAATTGCACGGACTGAGAGCCAAGCAGTTTCACCAAGGAAGACATGCAAGGGAGACAGAAATAAAAAAAAAAAAAAAATCTGCTACAACCAGATACGGTGCTTAACACTGGGGAATAGGTGGGGGAGACAGGGGTAAGGCAGCCTTGTGCTTTTGAAAAACTTGCACTTTAGTGTAAGAGATAATATCAATTGATAGTTTGAAAATTACATTAAAAGCTAGGGAGGTTGGAAACACAGGATAAGAAGACAAACCCCAAATTGGACTTTCTTGGAGAGAAAATGCTTGAGCTGGATCTTGATTTTGATTCTAGGCTTCCTTTCTTGAAAATTAAAAAATAAAATAAAATAAAATAATATTTTAGTATATGTCCTTTATGGGAAGAAAAAAGGGGGGGGGATCTGATCATTCCATCTCATCCAGTACAATAGCCTCTTCCGACACAAGGAAATTGAATCCCAGAGAAGTGAAGTAATTGGCAAAAGAAAATACAACTAGTTGGTGGCAAAATTTTACTGAAACCCAGGTCTTCTGAATCTTACTACAATACTCTGTTGATCATTTTACACAACAGATGAAAGGAATTCAGAGAACTCACCAAACATCAAAGTGAATAAATGGAAATTTATAGGAGGTTCAAGGAAAGCAAGTAAAAAATCTGGTATTTATCATTTTAATTCAGGAAACATGACTAAAGATATGTATATAAAAACTTTAAAATCAAAACATAGTATGTACAGGTTAGAGAGTAATCTGTTGGGGAAATAAATGGGCATTTCATAATAGGAAGCCATAAGCAGGAGTCCATGGGATTTTTCAACTAATTGACAACATGTTCAACAGGGAAAGCAATGACATATGTCAAACATCATTTAACAGACTTTAAATCTGCACTTAATAACAAATGCATAACCCATTTAGACCCAGATTCCTGGCTTTGATTTTTTAAGAAGATATAGACAAATATACTTTATAGCATATATTAAGATTCATGATTTATAAGCTACACAAGGATGATATTACCCAAAACTCTGGGTAATGGATAATAGAAATTCCAGATCTGTAAGCACAAGAGTAATGTTGCACACAAGGAAAACGATCAAGGCAGAAAGAAAGTAGCAAGCACAGAGAAAATATCCCCCACTAACATGCATTCACAGTACATATGTTAAACTGTTTATAAACTCGTCTCTTTCTCTCTTTCCTCTCCTCTTTTTTTTTTTTTTTTCCTTCTTCTCATGAATCCATGCAGACATGTCCCTTGTTGCCTGGGAATTTTCTCTCACTGTCACTTCATTGACTGTCTTTTTCACTGTTATGTCATGCATAGAAACACCTTCCTCACCTAGTGCAGGTAAGATTTCATTACTTGAATTTAATACATTTAGGTAAGGTCCTAGGGGATTTTAGTTGCGAACGTGTGATTAACGAGGCAGTAGAGAATAGTGATAATAATACGAACTTTTGTGTCAGAATTGTGTTTGAATCTTCACTTCATCACTTGATAACCTTAATACCTTGAGCAAATATATAAGAAGATAAAATCTCAGTTTCGTTTTTGGCTCTACGATGGTAATAACAGTACCATCTCATTGTGGTGTTGAAAGGATTAAAATAGGAGTGCCTGGGTGGCTCAGTTGATTGGGTGGCTGCCTTTGGCTCAGGTCATGATCTCAGTGTCATGGGATCCAGCCCCACGTTGGGGTCCCTGCGTAGGGGGAGTCTGCTTCTCCCTTTCACTCTGTCTCCCTCCAACCCCTGGCTCATGCACTGTCTCTCTCTCAAATAAATAAATAAAATCTTAAAAAAAAAAGAGAGAGAAAGGATTAAAATAATTAAAAGGCAGAGTTCTCAGTAAATCCTACTTATCATCCTCCTCCTCCTCATCACTGATGAAAGCAGTATTTGTACAAATGTTTTTCCTCTCTGAAGCAAACATATATCTCATAAGCCACTTTTGTATTTTTTTTTCCAATGATTCATTTGATTTGGCGTCATGCTAATTTTCAAAGAATTTCCTATAGTAACTTTATATTTGAGGGTTCTCTTTTAGAATTTTTAATATAAAGCAAAAAGAGAGAGAAGTAGGAAAAGATGAAAGGTTATCAATGAGAAAATAGAAATAAGAGGCGGATATAGGAGATATGGGTTTAATATAGGAACCATTGTATTTGAACTTATTACTCTTATTTTTATTTGCTCCCAGGGCATCTCTTTGTTCCCCTCAAGTACTGGCTCCAGAGGGTTAGGAGGTTCAAACCTGCCAGGCTTAATCTGAGCGAAACAGATGACAGCGTCACCTGATGAGAATGGGGGAGGCAGGGTGAATTCAGGGGCTTGAGTAAATTGAGTATGCTTTGGAATAGCTCCTCTGGGAAATTGTATAGGGATTCAGCCATGAGTGAATAAAAGGGTTACCGAGAAGCGCTGAGTGGAGAAAGAAGGCATTTTCAGAGGATCCACTTAGCCTAGTTACATGACTCTCTAACATAGCTCAGCAATTCTTGGATAGAAGTAAAGAACGGAATATTTTCTGTTTAAAGGGTTGCTAACAAGTGGAGATTTGAGAGTACCCAGAGTAAGTGTCTCATTTGTACTGTTGGAGTGATGAATTCCTGGGCTGCCCACCGAATTGTTGCTTTATTTTCATTATATATAACATTTTGTCTGTTTCCTGTAACATAGCGAGGTTACTATTTCAAGCATTTAATTTTTTTTCTTATTATGAAGGAAATATTTAGTTGTCGGAAAGAGTTTAAAACTAAATGTAGAAAAATCATATGGCTCTTAATTTATTTTACCCAAAAGAAGAAATTAGCAATTTGAAGGTATAGAGAGAGAAGGGGAGATAGAAATAGCTTTAAGCATTTTATTATATGATGGTATGTGTGTATATAAATGTAATATATATGATAATATAATACAGATTGGCTTGCAATCTGATATTTAAAAATTTAAATTAAAAATCTGATATTTAGGGGTGCCTGGGTGGCTCAGACAGTTAAGCGTCTGCTTTCAGCTCGGGTCATGATCCCAGGGTCCTGGGATCGAGCCCTGCATCAGGCTCCCTGCTCAGCGGGGAGCCTGCTTCTCCCTCTCCCACTCCCCCTGCTTGTGTTCCCTCTCTCTCTGTCTCTATGTCAAATAAATAAAATTTAAAAAAAAATCTGATATTTAAAAATTTTAGTACACCATAACTTTTTCTATACCTTTAATTACTGTTCTACAATTCAGCATTTCTACATGGTGTTCTATTTCAATTATTGGTGTGGTTTATTTAACTAATTCTATAAGGTTTATTTGCATGTTTTATTTTAGCTTTTACCATTACATTCAAAATTCCATCGAATACACTATAGTTAATGCTTGTAATCATTCATGATTATTTGTTTAATACATATTCTTAGAAGAAGACTTATTTGATTAAATATATGACCTTTTGTATTCCACTGTCATACATTATCAAATTCTCTTCCAGGATGACTGCTATAAATATATGTCCTTTGAGTATGCATCTAGAAACTTGATTAACATAAAAATATTGTGTTTTACTTGTTATGTATCTTAAAATTGTAAACAAAAAGGGAAGTATACAGTTGTTTTTTTTTGTCAAAGATTATTAAACTTTACAACTTTTTAACTATAAAGTACCTTAAACATATAAGAACTCACAGAAAATAATAAAAAGACACCAAAGTACTCATCGTTGCAATGATATGAATAAAATATTTCCATATTTATTTTCAATGTCTCTAAGTTTTTTCAAAATAATTAAACTTTGCAGATATACATTGTTTTCATATTCACTTTCCTGAATGCAATTGAGAATGATCAGAGCTGATCTATTCCATTAATTTCTTTTACTGTGATTCATACATCATTTCTATTTCATTTCCTCCCTTTTTTTCTAATTGTTAAGATGAAATCATAGCTCCTTTAAGATATTTTTTGGCAATAGCATTTGTTTTATTTATGTATTTATGCAAATGAATAATAGTCTCTCCTTTTCCAATCTAGCACCTCCAACTTTAGGTAAGGAATCAATATTTTTCTATCATCCCACATTCCATATACTCATAAAATATATCATATCTATATAGGGCCTTTCTTTTTTCCACCTCCTTGGCCCCCTCCTCCCCTCTTCTTCGTTCAGTTCCTACCCCTCCTCCTCCTTTTTCTTATTCTTCATCCTCCTCTCTCTCTCTTCTCTTTTGTTCTTAGCCAGAGAAAGGTATCATTCAAAAAATCACCCTACAACTTATTTTACAACATATCAGAAAAACCTTTACATACCCATAAATGTAGGACTAGCTTATTTTACCCTTGCCACATAATATCACTAGATCTGAATTGTATGTTTCATTATTCCATTAAATCACTTCTAAGGCTTATAAACCCACTTTTGAGTATAGCTTCGGCTATCTTCTAGAAGTTTTGATATGTTAACACTTAAATTTTATTCTTATTTCTTTTTTAGTTTCTTTTTATTTTTCTGTGTTCAATATTTTCCTGATTCTGTCCTTCGTAGTTTAGAATTTATGCATCCTATTACTATTTATTAAGATTTTACAAGGAATGTCTTAGTTATTTAATAAGCTTTTATGTTAGAATAGATTTAGATTTACAGAAATATTGTGAAAATAGTAAAGGGGTTTCCCATTTCACCCTCATTCAGTTTCCTTTTCACCAACATCTTACTTTAGTCTAGTTAATTGGTAATAATTAATGAACCAATATTGACACATAGTTATTAACTAAACTCCTTACCTTATGTAGATATCCTTAGCTTTTACCTAATGTGTTTCTCTATCCCAGAATCTAATGCAGGACACTACATCACATTTAATCATTAGATCTCCTTGAGCTCCTTGTGACTGTGATAGCCTCTTGGAATCTCTTTGCCTTTAATGACTTTGACAGTTTTAAGGAAGACTGGTTACGTATCTTGTAGATGGTCCCACATTTGAGATTTGCCTGATGTTTTTCTCATTATTAGATTGAGATTAGAGGTTTTGGGGAGAAAGACGAGCAGGATGAAATGTCATTGTCAGCACATCATAGCAAGGGAATATCAATGGTATACACTCTCAACATAACTTCCACTGTTGACATGAGTCTTGGTCACCTGTCTGAGACAAAGTTAGTTAGGTTCCTCCACAGTAATCATTGACTCCCTTTTCCTCTCTTTCCAAACTGAATTCATTGTAAGGAAATCAGTCACTATGCACAGCACACACTTAAAAAGTAGGGAGTTATGGTCTGCCTCCATGAAGGAGGATTATCCACATAAATTATTTCAATTCTACATGTAAGATTTGCCTTTCTCCCCATTTCATTATTTATTCAAATGTTTATTTATAGCAGTCCATAGGTACTTATTTTATATTTTAATTTATAACCCAATAGGACTTTATTTGTTTGCCAAATTTTTCCAGCTTTGGTCATTGGAAACTTTGTCAGTTGGAGCTTGTGTTCCTTTGACATCTCCCATCATTGTGTTTTTCTTTTGACCATAATACTTCTTATGTGGTTCTTAGTCCCAGTTCCATAGTTCTCTTGGCCTTCAGTCTTATAGACTCAATGCATTTCCAGTTATGAAGGTAAGAAACTTTCACCTATATGGCCTTCAATTAGGTTGTTTTGTACATTTGTAATACAATTTTGTTATTTTGTCACAGTCTGCATTCTATCCTGTGATACCCTGATCTCCTAAGTGATTTTTTTAAAGACTTATTTATTTATTTTAGAGAGAAAGAGAGATTGGACCGAGGAGCAGAGGGAGAGGGAAAGAGAGTCCCAAGCAGACTCCATGTTTAGCCTGGAGCCTGACCTAGGGCTCGATCTCACAACTCTGAGATCGGGACCTGAACCAAAACCAAGAGTCGGATGCTCAACTGACTGTACCACCCAGGTATTTTTTCCCTGTTTGCCCTTAAGTTTTGAAAGTTTCTACTAAGCTATCTTCAAGCTCATCAAAGCTGCATTGACTCTAAAGAAAAAGCTTGCTCAAGTTTTATTAATTTCTAGAATTCCTTTTTTATTCTTTCTTAGAATTTCCATCAATCTTTTTACACTACCCTTCCCCCAGCTCTGGCAGTCTTTCCTCTGGAGAGTAGGACTTTATTATAAAGAAGGTTCTAGGTGTATTTCACAATGATAGCTCTAACTATCTCCTCCTCCCACTGCTGAAGCCATGTGGAGAACTTTCTTGGATTTTCATCATGAGAACCTAGGGGGTTGACAAGGTAAAACTCAGAAAATATACCCCCTCCCAATGAAGACTGCAGTTCCTCGGAGTGTCTCTATCACACATTAGTCCTCATTCTGACTCCAACAATTAATCCAAACCATCATCTGACTTTCCTGCTAGTTGGTGGTTTCATTGGCTTCTGTTCCAGGGAAACAGATGCTGACCATTTCTCCCTGGATATGTTTATCTTTCCAGATTTTAGAGTAGTGGCTTGCCTTGAAACCTCACTTCTCTGACAGGTCCATGAAATGTCACGATTTTCAGTTTTTCCAGATTTTTCTTCTAAATACAGGAGTGACAGTTCCCAAACTCTTTAAAATTCAGAGCTGAAACCAGAAGGCTTACACTTAAATTTTAACACACTTTAGAATATTTTTTCTTAACTTCTTATAGTTAATTAGAAAGTATATCTTTTTCTTCAAAACAAGAAAGACCATAGCATCTGCTCTAGTTATAAAATTAATGTTTCTCAGTTCAAATCCACCTTCCTTAGCCTTGCTTTGCGATAGTGGAGCAGGACTCTGTAAATAGTTCTCCTGTGCCAAGTGACATAATGCTAGGACTTCCCAGTTGAGGACATTGGAGGAAGATGACAAAGAGACACGAGCTTCTCTTCTTGGTTTGGGTGTGTTTCTTCTTGCTTCTGTGGCTTGGAGGACAATGAACACTTTTTGCCAATGGTGTGCATGAGACCTAATGTTATGTGCCCTCCAGCAAGTACTCACAGCATCCAGTGAGCACATTTCTAGCAAGTATCCTGAAACTCAAGTGATTAAAAACTTCTAAGTCACTGGCATCTCAGAAGTCAGCTATCCACCTCAGCAAATAGCTTCAAAGTCAGAAGTCACACCTTTCTTTTCTGAAGACTACCAAAACTCTTATAAATCTATTTTTCCCTAAAACAATCTTTTATACTGCATCACTGGAATTTAGAGTAATAGGAAATATTCATTTGTGAGCTTATTGACTTAGTCTCCACTGTAGTTATATGGGTCTAGTTATACTGTTTCCAAAAATATACCACACTTATTTTTGCAAACACCTAAAAATGAATGAGATCTGCTCTGCTTCAAGACACATTTTAGTAAATAATTATCCAGAAAGAACATAGTATAATAATCTACACTCTACTATGGTTTTTCATCTGACATTTGATTCTCTTTGAATTAGACAAGTAGCACAATTGTGTCTGTATGAGGAATTCTTTTGGAAAGGGAGAAGACCAATTAACAAGTTAAAAAGAACTTTAAAAATGTTAACCCAGTTATAGATATTATTGACTGAGATACATTGCAATGCATACATTTAAATATGTAATATGTATTGGCTATATTTATTTATTAGCAGTCATAGCAGAAACTGCAATTTGTCTTCCTATATCCACCCTTTCCTTTTTCCCTTTAGTAGTAAGGTGTCCAAGTTTTATCTTACCCCATGGTTGCTCAGGTAAAGAATCTATTTCCATGCTTCCCTTTCAGCTAATGAGAGACTTGACTAATTTCTGGCCAATAGGATGAGAAGAGGAATGTGTATAAGTACTGGATTATGTTCTTAAAGGAAAGAAATGTGAGTTTCATTTCTTATCCTTATCCCACTGGATGGAATGTAGATCCAATGGCAGGACCTGGACTTAGACTATTAATGGAGGCCAATTTTTAAGGATGGCAAAACAATAAGCCAGAATCTAAAACCTAATACCAATGCTGCCCCATCAGGCTTGATGACTGCAAGGAGATTACAGGAAAAGTCTATCTATTTTAGCCCACTATTATTTTTACATTGATTTCAGAAATTGAACTTCTCTCTAAAATAATAGAGAATTTACATTTAAATGACACATAATTGATGTTAAAATATATGAGTACATTCACATAACTTAAATATGATATCCCAAAATATTTAATGTATTAAATGACCATAATTTATTATCATTATAATCATAATTTTTAAATTTAAAATTTATTTTCACTATATGCAGTTATTAATAAAATAACTATAATATAGTTATTCTATATTCATAGAATCTGCCATTCTTTACTTTCTGAAAGTGTTGGATGGCTCGTATGTGACCACTGGAACTACTGGGCAGTAGGAACAAAAGTGACAGCAATCAAATTACTTCAATCTGGATAAAATTTATTTATATCTAATATTTTATACTATATATTTATGGCTTTTAAAAAAAAGATTTTATTTATTTATTTGAGAGAGAGAGCAAGTTAGAGAGACAGAGAGCAGGAGCAGCGGGGAAGGGCAAAGGGAGAGAGAGAAGCAGACTCTCCGCTGAGCAGGGAGCCCATATGGGTGTGGGGGGGCTCTGTCCCAGGACCCCGATATCATGACCTGAGCTGAAGGCAGATGCTTAACCACCTGAGCCACCCTTGCACCCCTATATTTAGGTTTAGCCATGTCTCTTTGAGTTATAAATTTTGTTTTTCAATTTTTTTTTTTTTTTTTTTTTTTTTTTTTTTTTTTTTTTT